>NW_019384587.1:561152-752843 GCF_000671375.1 Centruroides sculpturatus | reverse complement strand
AGCAACTCAGTGTTGTTACTCACTAACGATAATTTGTGATCGCCGGAAGTGCTATTGTGTTGTAAGGTGTTTTCCTGAATGAACTGATACGGGATACATTCATTGGCGCTATGGATTCGGATGCCATTTATTGGACTATTAAGTTTAATATCTTGACTCGTGGGTACCTAAACCTTTAGTATTTTAATGTTAATTTAATGCAAATGTATACATACCCAATAATATTAAATAGAAAAAATAAATATATTTAATAAAAATCTTTGTTTTAACGAATGTACAATGTCGCAGCTCGGTAAATATGTCAACACTGAAATGAAAATCAGTCTAGCATAGGGAAAATCGGGGAATTACACCTTGAAACGGCAAATTGCACAGCAGCGTTATTGTGAATCGGCGTAAACTGAGGGTTACCTGTATATCGATTCTACTAGACCCAGGGTCGCTATATTATTATTATAAACTTTTTTATAATAATAATATTATTTTAAATTAAAAAAAAATTATATTTAGAATATTACTATGTAATAAATAATTTAATGTAACAGTGTAATAAATGTAAATGTAGTAAATGAAATAATTAAATAAATAATGTTCAATTTTGTCCTTTTATTACTAATATAATAAAAAACAGAATGAAGGTGACATTAAATTATTAAATTAAATATCTGGTGAATTGTTTTACATTATTTTACATAGCAAAGCAAAGTAAATCGAGTTTTAAAATATTTTTTTTCTTTGGCATTTGCTCCTTCCTTAATGAGTATTTGCAAGATACTCATTAAAGAAAGGAGATAACAGGGCATTTAGAAACAGTGGAATGAGCCAACTGTCCCTTTTATCTTTTGGTTATCTGACTTTACATCTTAAATAAAAGATAGTCTTGCGTCTTTCTATTTGATTCAATCTATTAAGTTATTTGCTCTGCACACTCAGGCAAAATTTATATATATATATATATAAATTTTGCATGAGTGTGCAGAGCAAATAACTTAATAGATTGAATCAAATAGAAAGACGCAAGACTATCTTTTATTTAAGATGTAAAGTCAGATAACCAAAAGATAAAAGGGACAGTTGGCTCATTCCACTGTTTCTAAATGCCCTGTTATCTCCTTTCTTTAATGAGTATCTTGCAAATACTCATTAAGGAAGGAGCAAATGCCAAAGAAAAAAAATATTTTAAAACTCGATTTACTTTGCTTTGCTATGTAAAATAATGTAAAACAATTCACCAGATATTTAATTTAATAATTTAATGTCACCTTCATTCTGTTTTTTATTATATTAGTAATAAAAGGACAAAATTGAACATTATTTATTTAATTATTTCATTTACTACATTTACATTTATTACACTGTTACATTAAATTATTTATTACATAGTAATATTCTAAATATAATTTTTTTTTAATTTAAAATAATATTATTATTATAAAAAAGTTTATAATAATAATATAGCGACCCTGGGTCTAGTAGAATCGATATACAGGTAACCCTCAGTTTACGCCGATTCACAATAACGCTGCTGTGCAATTTGCCGTTTCAAGGTGTAATTCCCCGATTTTCCCTATGCTAGACTGATTTTCATTTCAGTGTTGACATATTTACCGAGCTGCGACATTGTACATTCGTTAAAACAAAGATTTTTATTAAATATATTTATTTTTTCTATTTAATATTATTGGGTATGTATACATTTGCATTAAATTAACATTAAAATACTAAAGGTTTAGGTACCCACGAGTCAAGATATTAAACTTAATAGTCCAATAAATGGCATCCGAATCCATAGCGCCAATGAATGTATCCCGTATCAGTTCATTCAGGAAAACACCTTACGACGCAATAGCACTTCCGGCGATCACAAATTATCGTTAGTGAGACAAATCTACTTCTCGTTGGCCAGATGATATTTATCTCTCCTTAGCCACCTTGAATTTTCCTGCTCAAACTGACCTTATATACGCACTACGGCGACTGGTGGTCGACCAATCAGTGTCTTCGCTCATCTTTAGCTCTACGTCAGGTTAACATATCTTTTCAACTAAGGAAAGTTTGATGAATGAAGTTTGTGAGTTAAACAATGATTGGGAGCGAAGTGCAAATGTAAACAGGAGCATCATATTTGACCATATTTCGAAATTCTTAATGAAAGAAATAAAAAATGTAAACAATTAAAGATGGATACTTTTTTCCAAAAAATGTAAGAAATTCGAAACTAAAATTTTTAGATACTTTTTTCCAAAAAATGTAAGAAATTCGAAACTAAAATTTTTAAATAAAAACATTTTACTTTATGTTAAAATACATTTTAAAAATTAAATTTATATGTATTTTGTATTATATTGTATTAATAAACAAAATTATTAGCTTATTTTTCACTTATGTAGAACCTAACCCTATACCTCACTGTAAATACGGGTTCGTTTTATGCCAATTCAATTTGCGCCGGCTTTTGTGGGAACGGAACTGCAGCGTAAACCGAGGGCTACCTGTATAGTATTTAGATCACATGTTATTTCAATTCGGAATACAAGTATATTAATTTAAATTTTCTAAATTATAGCAGAGGCAGAGGAGAAAAAATGGAAGGTACAAAGGGATATGTGAGAGGAAAAAAATTAATAAAATGTAGCACTGTTAGTGGCAGTAGTGGTGGCTTTTCCTATTCAGCCAGAATTTCTATGTATGTGCTTTCTGGCATAAAAGTGTAAAACAGAAAATGAACCGAAAGCTGATTTCTGATTCCATTTTCTGCCACACATTTTTATGCATGTGTGTCCTTGACCTAATTCCGTGGTCCACAGAACATAGGTGTTCCGTGAAGCCACTTTGAGTGTTCCACGAAAAATCAAATATACAATTAAAAATTGTTGCAAAAGAAATATCAATATAATGTAAAATAATTTTTATATGGTAATGTAATCAGCAAATGCCAATGTCATCATCTACTAGACTGAGTGTGCTTGATTTCAAAAAGGTTTGCCACTCTGCTTTAAAGTTGATGTATTGTAAGTGTTCTGTGGAAAAAATGTCAGTTTAGTGTTCCCAGACTTCAAAATGATTGAGAAGTGCTAGCCTAACTGATTGATTTTTTTTTTTTTTTTCCAGTTTCTGTTTGCCATATTTGCACTTCTCTCACTCTTTATGGTGATTCGATGGCTTTTAAACCCATTCTTACTTCGGTGTCGTTTTGACCAGAGATAATTGTCATGCCCAAAATTCAAACATATCACATTATTTGGCTGTTACATGCTTAAACGTAAGCTATTTTCAAACATTCTTATAGTCTTAATACATATATTGTTGATTATTTTATTAATTTAAATACACAAATTCTATTTTAAAAATATATTTAGTAGATTTTTAATTGTAATTTGTAATATTTTATTATTTTTATAAATACAAATCCATTATTAAAGTAATTTTACTTTTACTTTTTTAAGATAATCATGAGCAGTTTAAAATTGGATATTTTGTGGTCTCCAAATCAAGAAGACAGGTAATAAAAATTTATTTATTATACATGGTGTCCCAGAAGTCTTTCTCTGATTACAAACATGCAGAAGGCAGAAAATATGATATCTTTTATCTTGAATTGCAGGTAACATGTTCAAGTTTTTGTGTGTACATACATACTCATTAATAAATTTTGACATGTGCTCTTTCGTTGCTTGAAGGATATTCAGGCAATATTCCAATTTCACCTGTGTGTTGGCCAACATATCATGAGAGATGGATGTTATGATGTCAGTAATTCTGCACCATAATGCTGCAATGTCATTGACATAACCTTGACATAACCCCAAAGGAAGACATCCAGTGGTGTTACGTCTGGTGATCGCAGATGCCAGTTGATGGGACCACCATGCACGATCCATCTTCCCAGAAATGCTGTATTTAAATAGGCATGAACATCTAACCACCAATGAGATGGCACACCATCTTGTTGGAAAATTAAGTCCGGAATGTCCTGAATCTGTGGCACAACAAATAACTGCAACATATCAAGATAGGTATTGGCTATAATTGTTCTGTAACAAACAAAGTAAGTGAGTATGTATGTACAGTACACACAAAAACTTAAATGTGTTACCTGCAATTCAAGATAAAAAATATGTGTCTGTGTGTCATATTTTCTGCCTTCTGCATGTTTGTAATCAGGGAAAGACTTCTGGGATACCTTGTATATTTAATATAATAAACTACAGAAAATTAGTTTTCTTGTATTATAATGTTATAACTATAGGCTAAATCAGAATTGTGAGCTAATAATTTAAGATAAGCACAACATTAAATTGCGGAAAATTAATTCTCAAAATTCATAGATTTGGAATTTCTTTATAGCATTCATCTGCCAGCATTGAATGCCGTATTCTGCCAATTTTAATTGTTTCTACAAATAATTTGTTGGAATGAAAATACTGTACTAAAATAGTTAGAAGTCTGAATATTAGATGAAGATTAAATATTTTTTGAAACGTTTTGGGTAAAATTGTAGCTCAGACTTTATCAGAGCTGTAGACCATGCCCCTAGGAATAAAAAAAGTCAAAGGAACTGATGGCCTACATATGACCCTTTCCAAGATATAGCCTCCTGAAATCAGCGTGTAAACACACAACAGGCTTAACAGAATGTCAGCCTGATTCCAATTCTGCCAAGGAAATGGTGCAATGGCATTTTTCATTTTATGGGCTTTTAGACCTCTCTAGTAAACTGAAAATCAGTTGTTTTGTAGCCTTGTTTTGAGAAAGTTCTGAATTATTTCACTTTTAAATTTTTGAAGATTTCAAAATTCTAAATAGGTCTATTTTGGGGAGGCTCTGTCTTGCAAAGGTTGATCATCAGTTCCTTTTGACTTCTTTTCATTTGTATGGGTATGGTCTGAAGCTCTGATATGGTCTTAACTTGCCTTATTTATAGCTGCAATTTTAGCACATTTTGCCTCATTGTGAGATCACAACAGTTCTAATTTGAACAAAGAACAAGTTCAAAATATTCTGTAGGCATTACTTAAACATTTGGACTACAACAGAACATGTCCTATAGATTAACCTAATATAGTCATAGGTATTATCTTATCAACATACAATAATTTATAAACGACAACTATTCTTCCTTTGTTAATATTTCAAAAGCCATTCGATAGTTAGGTGTTTGGGCAATACGACCCCAATCAAAGCAGTCAGTTAAAATAATGATGATAAAATATTTAATTTTGGTTAAATATTCAAATTCCATTAAACTATTGGAAATTATAATTATTAATTTTATGAAAGTTAACTCTGTTCTATTTGTTAGGTTTATCACATTTGGGACAGATCTTAGATTATATCAAGTCATATCTAAAGATGGAAATCAGAAACCTTCAGGTAATAATTAATAGCGACTATTATTTAAAATAAAAAAATTGTGAACAATACAATTTGTTTAGAAGCTTTTTAATATATAATAAAATTTTTTCAGCTATTAACATATCTGAAAAGACTATGGCAGTTTTATTATCCGTCAATTCGGACAACCAGTACATGAAGGTAAGCATACTGATTAATAATAATAATTGAAATATCAATTTATGTATTATTTGATTTAGTTAATACTTTTTGTAACACATTTAATTTTAATATGACATTAAACAATGCTCAGATGGCAACAATGGAAAATGACTATGTTTGAACTGAATTATCGAATACAAAAATTTTAGGATATAATATTTATTTGCATTTATTCATCTGCTTTCATTTATTTTAGCAAAGTTTCTTATGTGCTAGCATAACAAAAGGCCTCTCTATCTAGAAAGAGAACTTTATGCTGATGTTAACACATTCTCGTACAAATTCATTGTATCATGAGGATTTGATCTAACTAATATTGAAAATACTTATATTGTTTGCTTATCTGTCTGATGAAGTTGGCCAGTGATGAAATCCTGATTTACTGAACTTTAGTTTTTGTAGTAACTGAAGAAAGTATGGTATGAAAAGAGAAACAAAAACAGGGTTGTAATATATTTAAATACATTCCAAGGAATGTATATGAACATATTTAATGTAATATTCTGAACTGTACATGCATTTGGTCAAGTTCTAAAATTGTATTGGCTAAATGTGAAGAAATTACTGTCATAGAAACTCTCTTTGACCTCTGATATTTAGAATGAATATATATACAGGGTGTCCAAGAAAGATCTTTATCATTCTAAACATGAATAATACTAACAGGTGAAATGAAATGCAGTTTGCTGCAAAATAATGAAGACATCTAAGAGTTTTTTCTGGTATCAATTGCCTGAGGTAAATAGATTAATTGGTCATGGAGGACCCATATCGTGGCCTCCACAATCACCTGACATAACTCCACTGGAGTTTGTTTTTTTTTTTTTTTTTTTATCAAACACCTGTTTCTGATATATCCGTTTTAAAGGAAAGGATACAATTAGCAAACCTCACTGTTACACCGCAAAAGTTAAAAAAAACTTGGAGGGAAATTGAGCAGACTCGCCATTGTTCATGCTATTGTACTAACGGAGCTCACTGTAAAGTACTATATTTAATTTGTTGCTCTACAACGAATTTTTCTTAGAGAGCCGGGACCTAACGGGTACTTTATGCGGGTTCGCGTTTGTTATTTGCCAGGCCTGGACTTTTAGCGTGCACCGAAAAAAATTAAGGACAAAGTTAGTCACAAAAAAATCTCAATTATAAATGTTTAATCAAGTCTAACAAATACTATTTACAAGATTTATAAACAAACAACAAATTTATTAATCAAAAATCAAATCACAAATCAACCCGACAAACTTAAGTCTTATTCTAACTTAGAACTATTCCCCTTGGAATTCCGACAAAACAAAATCCAATTCTTAACTTAGATACAAATTCTCTTATAACTATCAATCCTAACCGTCACCTCAATTAATACTCGGAACCTTTTTCTTCGACTCAAGACTTTCCTATTTTCTTATCGTCAAAATTGAACCTTCAATCTCCTACTAGGATTTCCTATTTGACACCTTCGCTGCTACCAGCAGACCAACGCTTTCGGTTCAGGAGCTCACCTCATCTGTCTTCACTTGAGCTACTGTACTTATAGTATGAGGTGACGTCACAGTTCTACTGTAGCCACTCCCCTCATTTACATATCTACACGTAACATTGTTTTCTCTTCGTTATCTGGTAGCTTATTTCTCGACAATACTTTGTTAACCTTTTACAGCATTTCTTTAACAATTATCGGGATGTTTTGTTAAGGTTACACAAGTTCCTAGAAAGTCTATTGGGGTGTCCCCCCCTTCAATGCGGACTTACAATTCTGCCGCTCGGGCGTGCACGTGAGTGCAATGCTAGCTATGGCGCTGTCGTTTCGTCGTCGGTGAGTTGGTTAATCTTTTATCTTCTCGTTTTGAACGTTAGGGTGGTGGGTGAGGAAACCTTCGTCCTAACCAAACATAAGCCCCAAACAAAAATATAATCAAGCAAACTAAAAGTAAAATAAGAATAAAGCACGGACTTGGTTCCTTACATCACATACTGTACATGAATTGTATCCTTTCCTTTAAAATGGATATATCAGAAACAGGTGTTTGAACCTCACTTAATAAGCATAATTTATTCCAGAATGTTACTCGTAAAGCAAAACATTCATTAAGCAAAACAATTTTTCCCATATCAATTAATGTAAAATACAGTAATGTGTTTCAAGCTGAAAAACATACTCAAATATTTTATGTATATTGTTTATTCAAAGAAAATTGTTAAGGAGCGTAAATCGTCATCATCTTTTCTTCTAGTGCGGAATGCCAATTTGATTTGCAGAAAACAAAAAACATCAAAATACAGTAATTTCTATCATTTAATTATAGCCTTTACATAGCCCAAGAATTTGGCATATCATTTGGCATGTTTATTATATAATGGGCTATGGTTGTTGATGTTTATATATAATGTGTGAACAAGTTTGGAAAAATGTATGATCATAAGCAACACTAAGATGCTAGCATGACGAGTGCTAAAGACAGACTGATATTACATGTGCACAATCTGGGACTTCCCCTCTCCTCATCACTCATTAAGCAAGTCATTTTTTTGCAACTTGCTTTGCTCATTATGCAAATTACTTGTTATGAGAGGTACTCGTTAAGCGAGGTTCCACTGTATAAAACTTTCTAAAGATGTGTATAGAAGATCCAATTTCAAAAAACAATTATTGCTACTCTTTATTATAGCTTACATATACAGTTTAACCTGCTTATAACGTCATCCATGGAACCGGCAATTTTTTGACGTTATAACCGAGTGTCGTTATCTGCGGGGTCATAATTTCAGTCCCATAAAAGTATCAAGTCTGTTTAAGAATCTATTATAAAATTCATCTAATTTAATATCGTATGTATAAAAGTGCAAACTAAACATTTAAATCAACTTTATTTACATTATTATGTCTAAATTTACAACGATGTAATTAAAAATTTCAAAAATTATTTTTTATAAAAAATTTTTATTTGTCAAGTTTCGATAATGGCGGCACTTTCGGTTTTGAGAATAATGTCGAATCAAAAGGCAACAAAAAGTTAAATTAAGCAAGAAATGAGAAAATTATCATCCAGGTGTTATTAACGCCTGGATGATAATTTTCTCGTTTCTTGCTTATCTATCAATAGACATGAAGTCCAATATCTTTCACTTTTAGGTTAAATTAATGTATATCAATTAAAAAGAAACAATAAAAATATTCACTTAAAAAAAGTCAGTTATTTTAGATTGTAGGCATTTTTCACCTAAAAATTGTTTATCAATGTCATTTTCTAAGTCGTAGATTTTGTTCATTATTTCCGATGAAGTTTTACGAGACCTGTAGAATTTGCTAAACCAAAGTCTCTGCATACATCTGCCTTTTTTCTTCCACTTTCAACTGCTTTAATTATTTCTACTTTGCAGTCTAATGTTAACGCTTTCCTTTTTAAGCTAGCCATTTTACCTGATTTGATGCTAAACTACAACACGAGTATGAGAGCTATGCAGACTAACCCACTGTCACGTCGTTTAAAGGGGTGGCGCATCTCACCCCATTGAATCAGGTGGTGACAGTACCACCCACAATCGTTCTAGGAAGCGGACTCTGACCCTAGGACTGAACACGTAGTATTTTCTTTGATAAATAAAATTTATAATTTAATTTTGTAAATTTAAGAGTGCTTCAAATATGATGTTAAAACAGGGTTTTATGTCGTTACAAGTGGGTTTTTTAACATTATCTAGTATAGTAAAATCATGGGACCGATAAAAATTTGATGTTATATTAGAGTTGTCGTTACATCCGATGTCATTATAATCAGGATAAACTGTATTCAAAAAGGACAATGCATATAAAATTTTTATTCAGAAACAATTTTTAATAAAACAAGAACATGCATATGATAAAATATTTAACTTTTGTGCAATCTATTCAATGACTTCACAATGGTGAAGAAGAATGCTGTTTTTTTTTTTTTTTATGCTCAAAATCTTAGCACAAATTGAGCTTCCTTAACATAATGCAGCACTTCATCTTTTCAATATTAATTTTCTATTGATTTACAAATTAGATTAGAATTTCAAAGTTTTTGTTCTTAGCAGAAATTTAATTTTAACATAAATAATCTTTAGTGTGTTTCTTGGTATCCAAAACCCGATTTGTGTAATCTTCTGGCTGTTGGCTTAGAAAATGGAAAAGCAGTTCTCACAAGGTTTGTTCTAGTTATTGTTTTTATTATTATATTTCATCAGATAACACCAGATATTTTAAACTAGCTAAATTTGTAGTAAACTTATTAATAATGACTATTTATTTCCTTGGAATTCTAGCTTTAATGGTGTTAATTTGGCAGATCATTTATCACGAGAATTTGGTAAGAACAAATATTAATGCGTAAATGTCTTTATTATTGCATAAAATAATAAGTGAATGATATTTTTGCTTTATCAATATTGGAAATATATTTGCAGTTTTATCTTAAAATTAATTTATTTTAGTTCCAAGACACACTAGACCTTGTAATAGCATAGCTTGGAATCCAGTGGAATGTAATTTGGTAAGGGAGAAAAAGCTTCTTAATTTTATTTTAAATATTTTGATGGTAATTTAAACAATAAGTATATTGTTATAGTTGGCAGCCGGTTTAGAAAAATACAGAACCGATTATGCCATAATCGTCTGGGACGTCACCAAATCGCCGTCTTTTCAGATCTCTGTTTCCGGCGATGGATTTTATTTTCCAGAAAAAAGGCAGGCTTTCGGAAACATGATGCACGATCATGCCTTCCAGCCTAGTTCTAGAGCTGTGGTAGAATTAGGTATTTAAATAAATTTATTGTTCTTATTAATTATTTATATATAATCTTGATCTATTTTAAATTTAAGGACTATCCGAAACAACAAATTCTCTACAATGGTTTGGTAATCAACCTAAGACCTTAGTATGTGGCATGAATAATAAATTTTTGAAAATATTTGATCTCAGAGGTATGTGTTTGTATATTAATTTTAACTTACAAAATTTTCAATTATAAATTGAAATATCATTTCAGATACATCAAAACATCATAATGTCACCACGACAAAAGCAGTGTATGGAGTTTGCGTGGATCCTTTTTTTGAACATAGATTAGCCTCTTTTGTAGAAGTAATTTGATCACCTTTAATTTACATTTCTTTAAATTAAGATAATGATAATTTTGAAAATGATGGATAATTCTAAAATTCTTTTCTAGAACCAGGTGGTTTTATGGGATGTAAGAAATTTTGAAAAACCAGTATCCTTAATATGTATAAGAAAAGAATATAAAGTTTAAATTATAATTCCTTAATTATCTTCTATGTTATAACTCTTCAAGAAGTGAGGCATATTGCAAAAGTAGCTTGGTGTCCTACAAGGTAAAGAATTTTTCTTACACCATTTTTAATATTTTTTGAGCAAATTTATTAATTCAAATTTTCGGTCAATATTTCAGGAACAGCACACTTTCATCTCTTGCCAGAGAGAGTTCCTTTATAAAAATGTATAATATACAACAAGTTTCTATTGGCAGCGATGAGATAGAACCCACAATTGTGGAACATTCTGTGAATCGTAAGTTTGTGACATTAAGCAAATACTAGCAAATGCAAATATAAAAATTATAATTCTGTTGAATATTTTTAATAAACAATTCTTTTAAAATGTTTTTATTTACATATAAGAAAATACACAGTAAACCTTCAATTTAACAGACTAATTGAGGGAATGGAACATTCGCCATTGCCATAAGTCCATTAAATTGAACATAATTTAAAACAGATTAATAATGAACTTATAATGTACATAAAATAATTTATACTCATTGATTCATTGACTTGTTGACCCAACCTCTTTTAATCTACCATAATGATGAATAAAGAAAAGGTTCTTTAGTTATATCCTTTGGGGCTGGTTGCACCAGTTTTAAGTTAACTCATTTTAAAGAATAAGCTGAAATTGTTGCACAAGTTAATTTTACTCTGCAGATAGCTAATGGCCAGTTAGCTGACAAAAATTTTTTATGCACAGTTGTGTTACCAAGAGCAATGGTAAACAAGATGGAGAAACAAAAATGAGTAAATAAAAAGTGGGACTGATTGGAATGCAAACAAAAATATACTGTGTATTAGTACATTTGATACATGCTATAATATTTCAATTTATGTGCTTTATAATAAGAAATAATTGTTATATAAAGTAGATTAATTTAGCTTTGAAAATTAGCATAAAAATCAAAATTGATTTTAAATTTATATTTATAAGGCAGATATTTTTTAAAATATCAGATCTATTAGGATAAACTTTATTTCAATAGATTATACACATCATAATCAAAACTGATCAGACATCTTGTTTCTTCATTAATCTACAGAATAAAGTTTACTTAATCTTTTAGGTAAACAATCATGCAGAATGTTGAAGATAATTCTATAGATTAAAGCACATTTAATGTTGAGATTAAAGCCAGCTTGGGGCAAAAGTTTTTAGTCCATTAAAATAGGGCTTGTTGTAAATTTATTAACAATTGTTATGATAGTTATTTAAAATCTCGGTTTTATTAATAAATCTAGAAATGATTCAGTCTTTTTGATAAATTAATTAAACTATTTAAAACAAAACTATTTTTAGAGTAGTATTTAATAGTACAAACAATTGTAGGATATGAAGTATAGAAAAATAAAATCATCACAGATTTTCCCTTCAAATTAAAAAAGAATGCATGTTTATTGTGAATAATACACAATGTTGCCCGTTAAACTATTTTAGCATCATTTTCTATTCTTACATATTAAGAATTGGTCTTAAGTTTCTCTTTATGCAGTCAGTTTTGTGAAAAAACCATATACAACTTGACTCCAAATAAAGTTTTTGCTAGGGAAAAAACAGCTATAAATCCTGTACTGAATAAAGCACTTTTTACAATTGCAGTGATGCACATTTTCAAAATCTTAATTATAAGATTATCAAATATTAGAAATGTTAGAATTTATTGTAAATATTTCAGCTTTTGGACAGCATTCATTATCATCATTTGCCTGGCATCCTGGACAAGAAAACAGAATGCTGACCATCACGCACTCTGGTCACGTCGGCGACTGCACTGTTTTTGATCGCATTACACTAGTGAGCTCAATTAGAAATTCCACAATTATACACTTCTAATTTTTCAAACTACATTTTACATTTTCATAAATAGTTAAAATATTTGTTTCCAGAATTGGTCACCAACTTCAGAAATAGTTTGGACTCAGGGAAGAAGACTATTACAATGTGTTGATTCTAGAGATAAATTTTATGATTGTCTTAATGACCTTTCGATCAAAATGAGGCAAAGAGCTATTTTAGATTATGGATTAAAGGTAATTTTATTTATTTATCAATTTTATTACTTTATAACCATTGTTAACATGTTATAGAAAAATGAAAGCATTCTTCTTTATAATATAAAGTTAATACTTTAAGATGATTTGATTTAACAGAGACATTCTTCTTCATAAATATCATATTTAGCTTCAATTCCTAGACTTAAATTCTGACTTTCCAGACACATTTTCCCATAAACTTTTAATATTTTAGTATTATAAACCAACTAGTAAAGACCTTTATTATGTTAGGTGAAAAACAAATCATTTAAGTCAAATGCATAAATATAAAATATCTTTAATTTTTTTAGATGGAACAGCTTTGGCAGAATGGTGAATTGGTTGAAGATCCTGTGCTACGTAGGCTGTGGAGTTGGTTGGATAATATCCTTTTATATATATATATACTTACAACAAAATTAATGGAGAGAATTTAAATTTTGTTGTATGTTTGGCTTCTTCCAGGTGTCCCTTAAACAGTAATGATGTCTCTTGATCCAAAATAAGCATTGTTTAGTAAGATCTAAACACAAAATATACATAATAATTTTAATGATCTATATTTATAATAAAAAAGCTTGTTCAAATTGGAACCCGAATAAAACACTAAGTTGCCAATTGGAAAGATATATTCAGTACAGTGAGGTTCTGATTTACACAGGTTTTACTGTATTATAAAAATAAAAATGCAATTATTGTTTACATTTGCATCTTATGTAAAAAAATTATTTTGGGGGTCTAAAATTATTAGTGAAGTTTTATCACTAAAAATAAAAATTATTTTCAATTTATTTTATACATTGAAAACATAATAAGAATAATATTCAATAATAATAATAATAAATATTCTCCACATGTACAAAATACATCCATCAACTCATTGCATTCTTCCAAAACACTATGCAGCACTGGAGAACAACACTACATCTCAGGGTTAGTAACACTTCCATACAAACAAATGAGATATTCATTAGGCGAGGAATTTTTCAAGGAGATTCCTTGAGTCCTCTCTGGTTCTGCCTAGCCCTGAACCCATTATCCAACATGTTAAACAACACGCAATATGGCTACAATATCAGACATGAAAAAACAACACAGTTTACACTGTCACATCTCATGTACATGGACGACATAAAACTTTATGCATCCACACAAAAACAACTTCATCAACTCCTACAAATCACACATTCATACACTAAGGACATACAAATGGAGTTTGGCCTAGACAAATGCAAAAAACTTCACATAGAAAAAGGAATCCTGAAGAAAGAAGATTTTGCACTTGGAAATGGAGACGTTATTGAATCCATGGAAGAGGGCGAGTTCTACAAGTACTTAGGATTCCAACAGGCCAAACTAACAGAACATACACAAATAAAGCAACGATTAATTAAAGAATACCAAAGTAGGTTAAACGCTATACTTAGAACACAGTTAAATGCAAAACACACAGTTAAAGCAATAAACACATATGTCATCCCAGTACTCACATACTCTTTTGGAGTTATACATTGGACTCACACAGATCTCGAGCAACTCCAAAGGAAAACAAGAACAACACTTACTAAGCATAAACAACATCATCCTAAATCCGCCACAGAAAGATTAACCCTTCCACGTAAAGAAGGCGGACGTGGCCTGATTGACATAGTTAACCTTCACTACAAACAAATACAGTCACTGCGAGAGTTTTTCTACAAGAAACAAGAAACATCACAGTTACATAAAGCAGTAACTCTAGCAGACTCAAATAACACACCATTAAACTTACACTCACAACATACAGACATGACACAACATATAAAAAGCATAGACAACATTAAGCAATCATGGGCTCAAAAGGCTCTCCATGGCAGGCATCCTTACGACCTGGCCCAGGATTTTGTTGACAAAACTGCGTCAAACAGCTGGTTAGATCGGGGATGCCTCTTTGGGGAGACGGAAGGATTCATGATTGCCATACAGGATCAGGTCATAAATACTAAAAACTACAGAAAACACATACTCAAAGATACAACACTCACAAATGACACATGCAGAAAATGTCACATCATGCCAGAAACTATACAACACATCACTTCTGGTTGCAAGCTCTTGGCACAGACAGATTACTTACATAGACACAATCAAGTAGCAAATATAATACACCAAGAGCTTGCAAAGAAACACAAATTGGCAGACATCCACGAACCATACTACAAGTATATTCCACAGACAGTATTGGAAAATAACACGCACAAAATGTATTACGACAGAGCCATAATCACAGATAAAACAATTTACCACAACAGACCAGACATCACACTCATTGACAAACACAATAAAATCACATACATTATAGACATAGCCATTCCAAACACTCACAATGTACAAAACACATGCACTGAAAAAATTAGCAAGTACACAGAACTCGCCCAGGAAATAAGGCATCTATGGAGGATGGATAGGGTGCTTATTGTACCTGTCGTTCTCTCCTATACAGGTGTGATACCACACACACTACACAAAAGCCTGGGAACATTACAATTAAGTAGAAATACATACATCACTCACACTACAGAAGGCCACTATATTGAATACATGCCACATTGTTAGGAAATTCCTGAATACAGAAACACACACTGACACACTTATTTAATTTTAGTTTTGTTTTGGTTGCTATGCCGTGACTCTGGTTCGGCATAGTACACAGCCACTGGTGTGAACCGAGTATAACTCACAAAACCCAAAATAATAATAATAATAGAATTCATGTAATAAAAACTTAGAATTTTTATTGTTTGTTGAGATGCTGTATTATTAATAATAGAGGTGGTGTTGAAGTCTGAGTAAGTGTGAAGTCTAAAAATATTTTAAACTTTTCCATAAAAAGCATATAAAAACAGGTTAGTATCGAATTTAATTGAAAAATGTACAATTAAAACAACAAATACATAAAAATTAGGGTAACATATATTTATTTGCAGTTGTACTGTACATTGGATACACATACAACTAGAACTTCAGGGAAAAACACTAGTGACATGAACAAAACATAAATAACAATTTCCAAAATCTGTCACAAAAATAATGCTGTTACCTCATACAGAAACAGGACAAAGCTTCATCAACAATGAATCTTCATTATAAATACAAACAGTTTTCCCGAAACAATAAGAAACATCACATCACACTACAAAGCAAAGTATTATTTTTAAATGTGTGTCATGTAGTTAGTGTAGATGTCTGCGTTTGAAATGTCTAATGGCACAAAAATACAAAAAAAAAGATTGTTTTTATTAAAATGAACTCATATTCCAATATTTTGTAACTTGAATGACAAGTTTAGTTTTTTTTTTTTTTTAATTCTACATTGTTAATCTGTAGAGTAGCTGATAACGATAAATTCTCTTTCTTTCTATAGAGATGATTTATTTAGTGTTATTGAATGATGCTTGTTTGTTTGTGAGTGGACAGTCTATAAATTTTTTCTTAACATTGTTCACTTATGAAAAGTTTATGGGAAGAAGGCAAATTAAAATCGGTTGTGAAAACGGACGTGAAGTATGAAGGAGTCCTTACAGTCATCGGTGGAAGTTCTCACACAACAAGTAAAACAGAGCAGATTGCCCTCTCATCCAGTTCTTGTTCCAGTATAGAAAATGTGAATAACTTTGGCACATCACACAGAATAACGAAATATTCTAGTGAAGAAAGGTAAATGTTTGATTTTGGATATTGATGAATAGTGCAAATAATTATAGAAATTTGGAACATCAAAAATCCTTTTCAAAACAGTTTTCCTTTAACTGTCCAATAAGATTTACATAAAATAATACTATTTTATTGTACTTTGTTTTATTATTTTGTAATTGGACATACATCATTTTGACAGGAAATTCATGTAATAAAAACTTAGAATTTTTATTATTTGTTGGGATACTGTATTATTATTGAAGATAATAATAATAATAATCACTTTAATCCTGTAAATCAGGTTGATTGTTTCTCACGGCTCACTTTATCCAGGTTAATGATGTATAATTTTTATTGTAGTAACTTTTAAATATTACATATGCATTTCGGGCTAATGAATTATCTTATCCCCACTTCAGTACAGTTTAAAACACTATTACAATAATTATAATATAAAGTAATTATGTTGTTTATTATATGTAAGTAACTGTAAAANTAATGATGTATAATTTTTATTGTAGTAACTTTTAAATATTACATATGCATTTCGGGCTAATGAATTATCTTATCCCCACTTCAGTACAGTTTAAAACACTATTACAATAATTATAATATAAAGTAATTATGTTGTTTATTATATGTAAGTAACTGTAAAACTGAACCACTGGCACACAACTTAAGAAATGAAGTATAAGCATAAGTACATTTCCAATGTTATTCTGACAAATTATCAAATGGAACTTTTAAAAAATTAGTATATAATTTCTAAAAGTACTATATCACATGAAATACCAAAGTACAATAAGTATTTATTAATTTATCTTTTCAATAAACCACTGTAATTTATTACAACCACATTGAAAAATGTGGTTGTAATAAATGCATAAATGGAACTATAGTAAAAACTAGTTTTCTGCCAAAAAGAAAATATAAACAATTATAATCATGTTGGGATATGAGCAAAAGTGCACTATGAGTGTTACCCTGTTAAATTATTAAATGCAGTTGATTAAAAATAATAATAATCCCATTAAAAACCCAGAAAAATCTTTTTACAGTAACTACTTTTATATCCATAAATACACCATTGACTATGATCCTATCATTGAAAATTTACATATTAAACTCATGATAACATTAATAAAAAACAGAATATTCCTTATTAATTTGTTCAAACCATATGTTTGTAGTACAGTACAGGTAACCCCCATATAAAATGGGAGTTATGTTCCAAAAAATTGCCTTGTTATGCGAATCCGTGTTATACGAAACAAAGAACTAGTACGAAAAGGAGGGTTAGGTTCCAAAAATTATAAAAAAACATGCTATTATATTTTCATAGTTAAGATAAATATCTTTATTAGAATTTTCTTAAGTGATACATATTAATATAAATTAAACAATGTTTCCTTCGTCATCACTAAAAGTACTATTAACCGAGAGCATTTTCTTTTTGGCAAGTTATCCTTATCTTCTGAGCATTTTTCTGCATTATCTTCAGATCCATGCTTTACCTTTTGCAAAAAGTGTATGTAATTTTAGATTGCTTGCTTCTAGTTAAAAGATCTTTATAAATTTCCTTATATGGTGCTAAGCACTTATGAAGAATAAAGCAAGTATGGAAAAAGGGAAAAACGTCTGGAAACATCAGAAGCAGAAGCGTTGCGATCTGACAACATTGAAACAAGTTTCGAGAAGGACCATATGTATCGACAGAAGGCGAGAAAAGAAAATTTACATACTTAAGTACTAATAGTTCACGAAAATAATAATTTTCGTGAACTATTAGTACTTAAGTATGTAAAAATTTATTACATTTCATGTTGTATGATGGTTTTACCCAATTCTCGAACCGTGTCAGAGTGAATCTGTGCTATAACAGTACCGTGTTATATGGGGATGGTCCCAATTCTCAAACTGTGTTAGAGTGAATCCGTGCTATAGGAGTGCCATGTTATACAGGGGTTACCTGTATTATCATTTTAAATTTAAACCACTACTACATTCTGCCCACTGAACTATATCCCTACTTATTTTACATTAAAGTCTACCTGGGTTTGCACCTGTTATAACTCATACTGATGATAAGCCCTCTATTAGTTCTTACCATCCATTATCAATATTAATACCATCAGAAATGTTCACAATTTTACCTTTGGGGTGTTTTTTAATTTCCATATGTTCCTTAAATTTACATTTATAAATATCTTTTTCAATGTGTAGAATTTTTATTTTATTTCTATTAATTCTACAACTTTTTAAATCCGAATGCTCATACCAAGGTGATTGTAGATACTTAAGACATATCACCACTTTGTATTATCTAACTCTTTTTTTCAAATGTACTGCCTGTTTCACCAATATAGAATTTTGGTTTAGTACATTTACTGTACATTCTAACTTGTATACAGTGCCTTCTTTTTCAAGATCCTTTTTGTCATTCATATTAACATTATCATTAATTTTCTTACATATATTTTGTGATATTTTATTTGTCAAAGACAGGGCCAAACATATAATTCTGTTTAAGAATATAGTTACATTTTTCAAATATATTACTCTTTTCTGTATATTGGGAATAACTGTTATCTTGTTTATATTGTTTCATATTATATCTATAACCGTATCTATTGTTTGTGCCATTATTTTAATTTTGGATTATCATTAAGTGTAAATTTCTTATCCAGATTTTTTAACTCTATCTTTAACATTTGACATTCTAACATATATATTTGTTAATTCCATAGTATAAGCATTCTTTTTCATAATTTCTGGACAATATAATTTATAATTAATAGTTTTTAACTTATAAGAAATTATGTAATGTAGATAAAACGTGAATTTATCTAACCCATTAACTATGGTTATATCTAAATAATTTAATTTTCCTTGTTTTTCCATTTCCATAACAAACTTATATCACTGTTAATTTTACATAATTACAAAAGGTTACTTCATTTTATTTGTTTATCATCATATATTATTAAATAATCATCTGCATATCTAACACATAATTTTGCACCTTTTATATTATTTATTAATTCATCTAAATCTTTCATACCAATTTCTGCTAATTTTGGCCTCATCTTTGACCCCATATTAATACCATTAGTCTGTCTGTAGAAGTTATCATCTATTTCAAAATAATTATTGTTATAGGCAAATTTAATTAATTGTATAAACCAATTTTCCCCTTTTAATTTAATCAAATTCATCTCTCTTAATTTCCATCCTATACTCAGATAGATTGTTACATATTTTTAACATCTAAATTTATCTGAATTTCTCTTTTTTAATTTACTTAATTTTATTAATTACATCATCTGCATTTCCTACAGCAAATTGTGAATATTCTATTTCCATTAATCGTTGTTTTTTAATATATTATTCTAAATTATACAATATTGAAAACTGAAAATCAACTATTGGTCTATATTTTTCTTCCTCGTATTCAAGTTGACAGTGTGTTTGTGGTGTAAAAATACTAAGTAGTTACTGTGAAAAGAATTTTTTGGGTTTTTAATGGGATGATTATTTTTTTAATCATCTGCATTTAATAATTTAACGGGATAACACTCATAGTGCACTTTTGCTCATATCCCAACATGATTATAATTGTTTATATTTTCTTTTTGGCAGAAAACTAGTTTTTACTATAGTTCCATTTATGCATTTATTACAACCACATTTTTCAATGTGGTTGTAATAAATTATAGTGGTTTATTGAAAAGATAAATTAATAAATACTTATTGTACTTTGGTATTTCATGTGATATAGTACTTTTAGAAATTATATACTAATTTTTTAAAAGTTCCATTTGATAATTTGTCAGAATAACATTGGAAATGTACTTATGCTTATACTTCATTTCTTAAGTTGTGTGCCAGTGGTTCAGTTTTACAGTTACTTACATATAATAAACAACATAATTACTTTATATTATAATTATCGTAATAGTGTTTTAAACTGTACTGAAGTGGGGATAAGATAATACATTAGCCCAAAATGCATATGTAATATTTAAAAGTTACTTAACCTAGATAGTGTGAGCTGTGAGAAACAATCAACCTGATTAACAGGATTAAAGTGATTGCAGATATTCACTATAAATATTCAAAAAAATTTAACTTTATTACATCATGCAGATTTTACTTTAAATAATGCCCAGTTAAAAAGTCTCAAATTTTAAAACAGGATTCACAAAATCTGAATGAAATAAAGTAATGTATTAAAACAACAAGGAAAATCATTTAGAACACACACTACACACAACTTGTTTAATATAAAATTATTCCTAATCAAAATATCAATGTATATCTGTCTTTTTTATGAGTCAGCAAGTGTGAAGTTCACATATAATACAATTTTATTATTTACTATTGGTATTAAAATATATTTTTAATTGATAGAGACAGAGCATTACAACTCTGCGGATGGGGTAGACCATCAGATAGAACTTCACTGGCATTTCTTTTAGACAGGTAAATTTTATCACTTATATGAAGGGTTCAAGGTAAAAGATGGTAAAGCACCATAATTTTTCTATTTCTCTAAATATTATGTATCTTAATAAAAATAAAAATACAATGCTGTGTTCAATCATTATACTAATGGTCATGGTATCTATCATAAGCTACCATCTTTTATACTCAAACCTTTCATATATTAATATGTATAATATAAAAATAAATTCGTAATTGAAATCTGATTGTTCAGGTTGCAGGCCGACAAACATTTCGAACGAGCATCCATGATAGCTGTCTTCAATCTTGATATCCGCAGCGCCATTCAGATCTTGAAAAAGGGAGCACTTGTCCAATCCTCTCTCGGTAAAGTTCTAATCTCTCCACAACATGCAAAATAAAATATATTGGTTCCCGGTGTTAACTTTCTCTGATTCAGGTAAAGAGAGTAATCTGAACATTGTGGCCATGGCACTTTCTGGATATTCCGAAGACGACAACACGCTGTGGGGAGAGACGTGCGGCAAAATACGTTCGCAATTAAAGAATCCATACCTGAGAGCCATGTTTGCTTTTCTTACTTCCGAAAATTCTAATTACGACGAAGTATTGGTAAATAATTTTGTACAAAATTAAATGCACATATTTTATGTATATAATGTGTATATTTTGCATTTTCAGAAAGAAAATGATGTTGCAGTTCAAGACAGAGTGGCATTTGCTTGCATTTTTCTCTCAGATAACAAGGTAATAACATTTAATTAAAGGCAAACTACATCTAAATTCTGATCAAAACTTTTTAAAGTAGGTTCAATTGAACTTAATAGTTTCATATTTATTATGAAGCTAATTAAGTATGAATAGACTATTATAAAATGTTGAAATAAATATTAAAAATATTTTATTTGAATCAAACAATTAATTCAGAACTAAATGCTCTTAAAAATCACAATAATGATTTTCTCTAGTCATAAAAAAGCCTATTGGAGGTAAAATATAATAAGTCAATAATGCTGTGTGACCTGCTAAATCAATTTCTACCCTTGATTCTGAACTCTACTCAGTAGCACAAAAAACTCTGTACTGATGTCTGTTAGGATTTATTTGAAGGTAAAAGTTTTACAAATATTGCTGAGATGATGATGATTTGCCTTTACCGCCATTGGCCTGGCGAGTAAGAGTAAATATCAAAAAATATTCTCCAATCATAGGTACAAACTACTTATACATCTAAAATTTAAATTTGCCACAACCCTACAATCCATGCAAAAGACCAGTAGTAATTAATTAATAGCAAGGTTTCAGCCAACATTTTCAATGTGAAAATGTGAACGTCGGACGTTCAGCACCGCCTTCCTGTAAGCCTAGAAGTTTGACAATGATGTTTGGAACATCGAGCATGATTCCATTGATATTCCAAATGCCATTGTCAAACTTCTAGGCTTACAGGATGGCAGCACCAAACGTCCAACATACATGTTTTCATGTTGAAAACTTTGGTCGCAACCTCGCTATTGTGAAAAATTTACTTCTATTACATATTGTAATTTTTTGTTTTTGTGCGAATTCCAAGGTGCCATCAAAGTAACACTGTTTTTTATAAACTTAGATGCATGTTTGAAGCACTAATCATAAACCTAGCAGTAGAGATAGTTCTATGATGTCCAGTTAGTTTCCATGGCAATAAATGCAAGAAGTGTTGCTCTAAGTTTGTTAGGTGAAAAAAAAATAATGTTTGAAACACCCACTACTAACACGAGAGGGTTTTCTCATGTCAGTCTTACATTTTAATAAAAAGTAAGGATGCACCGATAAGCAAAATGGCCAATTACCGATTAATCGGCCGATTAGTGTTAATAATTTATTGCATTAATAGTGTGAGATCCTGGAGTTAATTATACAGTTAATTATAATGTGGAAAAAACCCATTTTTCTCCACCTGGTATTTCCATCTCCCTCGGGTCAGGTAAACAAAAGACGATCGAATATCCTCGCAAAATCAACAATCTCTTCCTTTGTTTCTAAAATAAATCTCAACACTTAATTGTTGACGCATGGAAACTTTGACATCGTTTAAAAAGCTGAAGTGTCTCCGTATTTAACAGAAACAAAATATATTTCTTTAACCGCTGATATTTGGACAGCAACTACAAACAATTCTCCTTTTTTAAGTGTAACAACCCACTGGTTGAAGGATGATTTTCAGCAGGAAAGAGCTGTTTTGCAAATCATTTCCTTTGAAGGTTCCCACACAGCTACACGAATCAGTGAACAGTTAAAAATTGTTCTTGAACAGTATAAGTTGACAAGTGATAAGATATTCTTAGTACTAAGAGATTCTGCAGCAAATCTGGTAGCTGGAATTAGGAATTGCAACTTAAAAGCATTAGCATGCTTTATACATATGCTGCAGCTGACACTAAACGAATGCATATTTTATAAACAAGATGTGAAAACTATAATCACAGTTAATAGAAATATTGTCACACATTTTAATCATTCTGCTGTAGCTGTAATCAAATTGGAAGATTTGCAAGAAAAGTTAGGTTTGCAGAAACACAAATTAATTCAAGATGTTCCTACTCGCTGGAATTCTACATACTACATGTTGGAACAGCAAAAGGCCCTTGTCACATATGCTATAGATAATAAAATTCCTACGTTGAGCCCATATCAGTGGTCTCTCGTTGAAAAAATTGTTCTACTTGTAAAACCATTCAAAGAAATTACTGTGGAAAGCCAGCAAACGAGAAGCCACTTCATCTTCAATAATTCCCACAATAGAGACTCTGAAATTATTCTTATCAAAAGCAAAGATCAGTAGTTCCTTTAGTGGCATTAATACCACAACAGAAGAACTAGAAAATCCAATAAAAAAAGATTTTCAGCATATATAGAAAACAAGTCTTTATGCTTGTCATTTTTATTAGATTCAAAATGAAATTTCAAAAAGAGGATATGCTAGAGGAAATCTCAATAAGAATTAAATTCTGAAGCTTCTACTTCTGGAGGTGATCAAGATGGAGGTGAATTTCTAAGTTTTTCTGATTTATTTGATGAATTAGCTTCTGGTAAACGAAAGAATGAAGAATAGCATGTTTTTAAAAAAAAAAAAAAAAAACGAAAGAGACGAACAAACGTTTCGATCAAGAATTAGAAACATATTTACATTTATCCCTAATTTGAGCAAAATAGCTATGAAATATTTAAGTGCCTCAGCATCTTCCATTGAAAGTGAAAAAATTTTCAGCACTGGAGGTAACATTTATGAGCCGGCAAAAAATAGGTTATGCCCTGAAAATGATGAAATTCTCATGTTTTTGCATTACAATTTAAGGGTTTTACAGTTTAAATATTAAATTTTTATTTGTTTTATATGTTTAAACTTTAAACTTATGAAACAAATAAAAATTTAATTTTTCTTCTTAACCTATTCAATACTTTTTCTTATGTAAAGTTTAAACTTTATATTATACGTTATATTATACTTATAATATGTATCGATAAAAGGAATAATTTGAATTGTAAAATTTTTTTAATATTCAGTTTGTCATGTAATAAATAATAAATATATAACAGAAATTTATTAGTTTTTATTACTAACATTGTACTGTACGTAACATTCTAACAAAAATACCAAAATGTAAAATTGGCCGATTATCGAAACCGATTAATCGGGAAAATGGCCGATTACCGATTACTTACCGCTTAATCGGTGCATCCTTAATAAAAAGACAAACTGATTATGTGTATTTTATCTATCAGGTCATCTGGTTACATAAAGCAGGGTTCTAAAATGTTGTAATGTAATTTATATGGAAATATTACACCAATGGCGCAATGGCCAGACTGGGCATTTACATATAACCAATTAAGTGCTTCTATTTTTAAACACACATTAATGTATGCATGACAGAAGAGAACATTAGAGAAACTCATAATGTTATTGACATAAAGCATTCATTAGAAGATTGTGATAGAAATGCTTTCATTTCATGTGCTCATTGTAAAAAATTAATTAGTCTTAAACATTGTATTTTTTTTTTTCACATTTACATTAAACCATAAAAGTAAAAGCCTTCAGCATTTCACTTCCTTGATATTCCCAGTCTGTCCACAATGCTACCACTGTGCCATTGGTGCAATATTTCTATATGAATTACATTACAACATTTTAGAACCGTATTTTTAATGAACAGCTGATCTGACAGAATAAATGTGGGCCTTATTTTTTCCTCTATCAAACAATATATATTTTATTAATATGTAAGACCAATATGAGAAAACCCTCCCTTGTAAGCAGTAGCTAGCAGATAAATGAGTCTAATGTATTAAGTACATTGAAGTGTACACCACTTTTTGTTAGTGTTTGATCCAAAATAACCTTAGGAACCTAACCTAGAAAATATTTGTCATAAGTCTAAAAATTACCCTGATAATAAGTATGGGAGTACCGTACCTTATGCAGCAATATAATAAAATTGCTTAAGGAGATTCTAAAATATCACTGGTTAATGCTTAAAGAAATTACCATTGTATAACACTGTCAGTTAATTTTGTACAACATTGGAGAAGTAGTATTACTATGTACATAACTTCAAACTTGCTGTAATGTGGGCACCAGCCTTTTATGAAGAGAGGATAAATCCAGGTGGCACAATAGTCTTCAACTGCTTTCCAACCATACTTACATTCAGGTGAACAGATTAAATTCACTTGGTACCAACGTCCATCCAAATTGTTGAAGCAATTCGTACTGTTATCATGGAGGACACCTGATGTTCATGTTGTTCTGTATTACCCTTTGTGCACATTTGTTTTGGTACCATAGAGGAGTCTTGACACAGTTGCCCAGAGTTTGCATGACAACAGAGTATCTATTATCCATTGTTTGGACTGCACTTCTGTGATAGGTGTCAAGATAACCTTCCCCTTCCTTGTGGTAGAGTTGCAAGAATGTTAAGGCAGACCCCATTCATCGAGCCTTTTGGGAACCCGCAGTGGTGTAAAGAGCTGACTGCAGAAATTGTGTCAACTTGTTTGCAAGGCATTGTCAAGTTCAAACTTCCTTCCCTGACTCCCTATCATGGACATCAGTTTGTCATTCCACAACTTGGAACAGAAACTCAACTCAGAGTTTGCTTCACACACACTAATATAGATAAAAAATTCACACTTGACAGGATTGTAATTTTGTTAGGCATGGTTACAAAAACAACAATGGGTGAAATTGCCAACCAAGTAAACACTGCTGCAATAACTATCATTGCAGCATAATTTGTTTTTCAACCTCCACCTAGTAATATTCTCCATTTATACTGATGATATTTCTTAATTGGAAATGAAGTTAACAGCTCTGTCAAAGTTATATTTTCAAGTAAAATAAAATTTTGTAATTTCAGTTAATGGAATTTTTAACCAAATTAACGGAAACAATGACAGAAAAAGGATACTTAGATGGCATATTGTTAACAGGTTGGTATCATCATTTCTTCCTTCTCAAAATTTCTATTAGTATATATAATACATTATTATTTCTCAGGATTGACAGTGGATTGCCTTCCTCTCATTCAAAAATATGTGGATCTCACCGGAGATGTGCAGACGGCCAGTTTGGTAATTTTGCACACTATGCCCAGTAATTTGAGCCAGGATCAGAGGGCGCAGTCTTGGGTGGAAAGTTACCAGCAACTCCTCGACAGATGGCGACTGTGGCACCAGAGGTATACGGCAGGTAGAATTCCCATAAAATGTTCCCGGTAAGTTTTAATTTAAATCTTAATTTGTTTGTTTTAGGGCCGTATTTGACATAGAATGGTATAAAGCCAATCCCTCTAGTAAGCCGCCGCCGCATGTGTTCGTCAGCTGCAATTTTTGCGGCAAGTCAGTCTCGAGCTACCTGCAGATGTTGGGTCAGGGTCATTGTTCACGTCCCCTGGCACGGTTGGCAATCCCAGCCGCAAACAAATCCAAGGTGAGAGAAACTTTTTCCACCCATTTATGTTGTTAAAAATTTGAACCATCGGAATTCTTTTTCAGACAAGTTGTTGTCCGGGATGCAGAAAACCGTTGCCACGCTGTGCTCTCTGCCTGACAAACATGGGTACTCCATCGGGTAGTTGTTGGAGGAGAACTACAGATGGAAAAATAGGTAATTCGCTTTTATTTGACATACTGTTCCTCAACAAACACATCATATTTTAAGTTGCAGTGAAAATTTGCATATGTTGACTCTTAGAATAGAGAAGCTAATCCATTTATTTTCAGAAATGAAGGATAAGAAGCTATCCAAATTTTCGAGTTGGTTCACGTGGTGTCAGTCCTGTCGACACGGCGGACACTCTGCTCACATTATGGAATGGTTTATGTTAGTGAGAGAAATTTTTTGCAATTGTGAAACGACAAATATACTTATATATTTTATATTTCTATTACAGAGATCACTCAGAATGTCCAGTGACCGCCTGTAACTGCAAGTGCATGTCTTTGGATTCCGTGAACAGCGGATGAGGCCGACCAGTCTCATCCACACAGACACTGTGATAATTGTGCCACAGAGGGTAATCTGGTCTGGCGAAATCTTGATTTGTTTTTGTTTTGCAACAGCCACATCATTTCCGACAAGTGGCAAAATTAATTCAGCTATATGAATCTATACAATTTTGGGCTATTTTTGAAACTATGCTCAAGTAAATATGCCAAAAATTAATACTGTATTTTTAAATACTATTTCAGTATCTGTGGTGTTTGAATTGATTTCTCCATATGTATCATGTTAGCTAACAATGCCTTAAGATTAATGTCACAGATATTGTCACACTTGAGGTTGCACAAAAAAAATCAAGGTTTCAAAAGATATAAAGCTTATTGTATCGGATGGTCATAATTAAAGTACCTCTATTTAGTGCTATCTACAGAGAATTTAGCAGCTCAAATGCAGCCAAATCTGATATGGAGGAATTTCGAGACACATACATTTTGTAAAAAATAATAGAATAATAATAACAAAACACTCTTTAACTGTCCTCACATACAGAGAGAGTATGTTCTAAATTTTGCATTCCTGAAAGACAGTATCACACTGCATGCAAAAAGCATAGTCACTGGTTGGCCATCAAACATGCCTTCAGAACAGGTACCATGTTGAGCAGTATTCCAGCATCTCTACAGACTATATAGCACAAGTGTTGTATTGCATGAGCACCAAAAGTGCCATAGTGGCAAGTTTTGGTACAGTAGAGTCCGGATAACTCAGCCACACCCTGGCAGGGTGAAAAACCCCCTAGTTAGTTTTCATTATAGGCAGCTTTATGCCTCTTAAAGTATTTTTCTGATGTCTGTCTTATCAGGTAAATTACTGTACACTGTGTATTCATTAATTTTCATTTTTATGTAGTAAAGGCCTTCATAAAGTATGTACTTTTCCTTTGTTTAAGGGTATTTGGGCAGTTTATTCTCTGTTGTATTTTCAAGCAAACAATACATACAAGTACAGTACAGTATTTTCTAAGGAAACACTCATACTTATTCTTTTTTAACCCCATCCCGATAACCCGGCATTTTCACAAACTCGGCCACCCTTTGGTCTACATTAGGCCGAGTTTTCGGGACTCTACTGTACTAATTTTTTTTTTATAATGGAAATGGTCCCGAGAAAGAGTTAACAGTCCAAATGCAAACGCTGAAATTATGATCTTCCGGTACTTTTATGAAACTCCTAATGTAGATACGAACGAATCTATGCATTTTTGTTTGAGTATTGAACAAACAGTCACAACACGTTCTAATCACCTGTACATTTGATCATCTGTCAAAAGAACTACATTAAAATTTACATTTGGAAAAAATCAAATGACTGAGATTTGTTTTAAATGTTAGTTAGTTATAACTAGGATGATGATGTAATACCAAGAATTTGTTCTCAACAGATTTTTAATAGGTGCGCATTGCTGCACAAAATCATTTAGTAGTTGCCAGTTTGAAGTAAAGGCAATCTTGTTGTAAGAATATGTTTCGTGTAATTAGGTAGATCCAAAAAATACAAACAATGCATCTTGGGTACCATTCTTGCTTATGGGAAATTTGGATCTTAAATGTAAGGAAACAGAGTAGAATATAGTCAGCAGAAATGTGGTTCTTGTGCCATATACCAAACAAAAACATCTGAGATAGAAAAACTTTGACTGTCATCTAAATTGTCAAATTTTGATGTAATAAAATTTTGCCAAGTAAAGACAAGAAATGCACCACTGACCAATGCTTCCAAGTAACATTTTGAATAAAATTCATTTGTTTCCGTGCAATTTTATCCTTACGAGCATAAAATTAAGCCATAAAATTTGAGCTTTCTAGACCGGTAGTAGTAGTTTCTCTACAAGTGTCTGCAGTGCCAGATGAAAAAAAAGAACAAGAAAATATGGCTTTTTTGACAATATTTGCACTTTTCAATTGCTTATATTTCAACAACCACTTTATAAAAAATCTTGAAATTTTGCACACTACCTAAGAAAATGATTTTTAGAATTACTTCGGGTGTTTGGGGCAGTGAAATTGCCCCCAAAAATCTGCAACTCTGACTCCTGTGTATGTATGTATATATATATATATATATATATATATAATTGGTCTCTAGGGTTTCTCATTTCCTGGTATTCCAGGATAAAAGTGAACTGTTTCCTGGGATCCCGGGACAAAATTATTTTTAAGATTAAATTATTTTTAAGATATACAAAATATCATGAAATCAAATATAATTATTTTTTGTTTTCTAAAGTAATTTAATACATTCTGCAACCTCCAAAATCATATTAATAATGCCGTGTAAGATATATATTAAAAATCACCTTTGAATTATGTAGAAATTTTCACAAATAGAAAAAATTAATTAAAGTTTGCTGGAAACTGCATACAACAACAACAAAAAATGCTTGGAATTGAGTTAAAAATTAAAAAAAAATGAACTTAGATCAAACTTCTAACTTACAGTTAGAGGGAAATTTTCGTTTTTTAAATAAAATATAATACAAAATATTTTAAAAAGCAAAGATAGTCAATCGAATTCTTATTTTAGTAATGAAAAGTCTTGCTACCGAGAATGCCCTTTCTGATTCAATTGATGTGAGTGGAATCGTGTTTAAAGCATTTAACAGAAGACAAATATTGTGTTTTTCACCTGTATCCTGAAAGATTTCGAGTTTGTTTGAGATTGTAGTACTTCTTTTGTTCTCTAGTATTCTTGATTTGTCTCCCTCGACTGCTTTAATAGAAACATCATAGCCCAATAATTCGGCAGTTCATTTGTCTGTAATAATCAGGTTATGATGAAAAAATTCATTCATGCAGACTTCATATTCGTTTGTATCCTTGCCCAATTTGCACAACTTGGCATTATGCAGTTATTGAAGCTACTGGGCATGATTAAAAATTAAAACAGCATAAGCACAATTATTCCAGATATTACAGGTAAAGAATTTTGAGAGTCCTGCCACAAATAAGCTACATACTGATTATTGACCATTTGTGACATGCCATAACAAGCAAAAATTTAAAAAATCTAATAAGTAGGTTTAAAATGAATAAATACAGGTATACCTCGACTTACGTCGTTTCGAGTTACGTCATTCCCGACTATACGTCGTTTGTCAAAAAAGTATATGGAAAAATAAAAATCAAGTTTAAGTCATTTTATTCGACTTTACGTCTGTCCGCCACAAATATTGAAGACGTAATATCACTAGAAAAGCGTTTAAAGCACATAAAATCATATTAAAATATATACATTTACAAGTATGTACTGTATTTACAGTACATGCATTCGTAAATTTAGATTACTTTTTTCTGTACTATTAAAAACTAAAATTTATTTGTTTGTAAGCTTAAAATAGATTCTTATTAATTATATATTATTAAAAATGCATTAATAAATAAAATACAGAACCGGAAATGGTAATTTATGGTTTAGCCTAGTGACAAGTAGATTCGGAGACAAGTAAATTCGACTTACGTCGTTTTCCTGGAACCAATTACCGACGTAAGGCGAGGTATACCTGTACAAATGTATTCTGACAGTTTGAGTTAATTATAATTTCTATTTGCAAAATTTCCTCAACCTAAACACAAAATAATAAAAAAGTGAATTTTTAAGAAATTTGCAGGATTTCCTGGGTTAAAAAATCAACTGGGATCCCTTTGAGAAACCCTAGTCTCTGACTGCCATGACTCCTGATTAGGAGCAGTAGGAAAAAAAAAATACTGAGAAGTTGAGCTAGACCTTAGAACAGAATGACAATTTGGCAAAAGAAATGGGAGGCAATAAATGCCAATCTAGTTTTTTCGTGCATGCATTTGGGTATACCTGTGTACTTAACTTCACACGTGCCTGCTACCAATGGGCAACAAAACCTCTCTATTTAATCTAGTCACCATGAAATCTCCACTCAAACAATTTTGAGTAACCACAAATTTGTCCATTATAAAATTATTATAAATGTACCTTTTCTTGTTGTAAATTACAAAATCTTCTCTTAATAGATACTTTTGAGAGGATTGTGAGCCACTTTTAAGACCTGACTTTCTTTTATGCAGATGCAAGAACACACAACTTTGATAAATTGGTGCAATGCAAGCGAAAACCTGTCTCACCTGTTTGCTTATGGCCATTACTCAACTTATTCACAACCAACTCTTAATTGTTGGTGTCAATACAGCCATTAAACTTTCTGACTAAACTATTCTACTCTTGTTTGCGAACTACCAAATTCGGTGGCATGTCCAGAATTTTGAGAATGTGGGTGCCACTTGAGGCAGATTTGGGAGGGCGAGAGGAACATGCCCTATCGTTTTTCGGAGAATGTTACTCAATTACCTTAGAATAACTTTAGTTTCCTAACCTTAACAAATTGAAGTTGTGCGATTTGCATTATTACATTTATATTTATTTTAAAATAACAAAATTTGGTATTGAGGGAGTACTCCAGACCTTAAGCACCACCTCAACTGAACTTGTGATAGAAATCTCACTTCCAGTGGACACTTCCACATTACTTTTTTCAAAACTTTTTGTAGTCTCTTCTTAATGGGGACTGCCAACAGCCTTGGCTTAGGCCAAGACTCTACTAGTGTAAAAATGGGTGTAAAACCCCTTGCCATAAAAGCTTTTAATCACGTGACCATATTTTACACCTGAGCAGGTCGTAAAAGCTGTCAATGTGAATACAGCCATAAAACGGTACCACCCACCAATCAGAAGTCAGTGAAATCTAGGTCATTGTGTCACGGTGCAAAAATGGCGGAAAACAAGCTTTTGTGTATGTTCCCTCGTGGCTACTCTAGAATTGATCTGGAAAGATTTATCGAAAGTATTTGTGTATCTATGACAAGAAGTATCCCAATTATAATAATGGATACCTAAAATACACAATATGGACGGCCAAAGGAAAATCCTTCAATTTAGAGGAGTACATAATAAAAAAGATAAGCTTATAAGTGCTGTATATTATCTTAATTAATAATATGATAAAAGTTAATATATGAAAGTAAATATATTATTTTTACTTCATTTGTAATTACAGTACAGAAAAAACTCTTAGAATATAATCATTGTCTTTATAACTTCGATAGTACCGTCACCGTAAAAACTTTACTAGCCGGACTTCCACCACAATCCAAATGCAAATAGGTCACGTGATTAATTAAAAGCTTTTACAGCAAAGGTTTTTACGTCTGTTTTTATGCTAGTGGAGTCTTGGCCTTAGTTTCACTTCAACACTATTGAAAAGTATATTTATGTAACTTCACAGAATTCTGTGAAAAAAACGCCATTTTATGCATTTGTACCAGAGACATCAAGTGCATTGGCACCAAGGCCCAAGCACTGCATTTGCTTCCTTTACCTAGTTTTTCATACAATTTCTTCACCTTTAAATGGTCATAACATAAAACGAACATTAGTTTTGGCTAAATTTTTGCATTTTAGGTTTTGATACTGTAACAAATCGCACCAATGGAGCATTGGCTGCTTCCACATGTGGGATTTAGGGTGGAGCAGGTTACATGAAGGTCTTATAGAAAATTGCTAGAATAAAAGTATATATATGGGTCATGCTGATGGTCAAAGCTGTAGGTCGCTTGTTACTGGTTTACCAGTAACAAGCAACCCCCCAGCTTGCACATGACCTAAGAGATTCTAACATGATCTTCAAGGTTTTGGCAACAATTTTATTTTTATTGTTTCCATTATGCAACCCTAATTAAGCAAATATCTGTGACAAAGAACATTCAAACTAAACTTGACCAGTAGACAGATGAAAATAAACTATATACTACTAGTTTGCATGTCATTAGCATGTATTATTTTAGTACCTAGCGTACCAGCAGGGTTATGGAATACGTTGGGACTCAAAAGGCATAAAGCATGCAATTCCAATTGCACGCTTTATGCCTTTTGAGTATGAAATAATGCATTCGGTCTGCCAGAAGCCTAAAAGTTCAATCGTCACCATCTTACACACACACCCAAAAAAAAAAAAAACATAAACCCTAATTCAACCATGTTTTTAACATTTACTGATATAAAATAATACTCCACACTTCACAAATTTGCACAAGAGGCAAAAATGGAACACTTAACAAGACACTGATTGGCCTATTGCAATTTAATTAACTATGAATAATCCCAAGATTTAGTACTGGAAAATTATAACTATTTGGAATGTTCTCCTTTGGTTTAAAACTTTATTTTGAGGATTGAGATAATTAGAAACTTTGGATCGATTGACGGAATAAGGCAATGCAACACGTAGGCAATTAGAGTGCCTCCTGAGATTTTTCTATAGAAAGTGGGCCTATATTCTGTGTATGTGTGTGTTAGACACTCAAAGCAAACCCGAAAAACCATGTCAGTCAGAGACAATGCATAACCAACTATAGTTTTCAATATTATAATTCAATAGTTTATTCACTGCTACATTAGCAACTTTCTAAGTTTTAGATATATAGTAGTAAGCTTCTTGTCTCTAATGAATTAAATAATTGGAAGTTTGAGATAATTATTTAGTTTCAAATATGTTTATCATCTGTGACAGTTATGTACAGGGTTCCTGTGCACCTGGAAAGTCAGGAAATCAGTGAAAGTTGGGGATTTTTATTAGTGTTCAGAAAAAGTCAGGGAATTTGTTTCCTTGGTTGCCTTGTTGATTTTGTTTGCTGACCAATTTTAGCTGTCTGCAAACAGCAAGAAGTATTGTGGTACAATGCAACTTACGAAAGTATTCAATTTTTCTTTCAATCTAATGATGATAAAAATTTTTAACTCTCACAATTTACACTTTCAATTTGAAGGCAGCTGTTAATGAATTGATGAAAAATAACTTAACCAAAAATGATGATTATTATTATTATTAATTTTTTGTTAAGTTCTTTTTCATTTTAATAATTATGGTTGCATAACAAAACTATTTCTGAAACTTTTTTCCAGTTTATAAAGCTTGGAAAATTCATTAAAGGATAAATTTATACTTTAAAATTTTATACATGAATTATACAGAATTTTTTAATAATAATTAATGGCATTTTTCAAAGCCATGAAATTTTAGAGTTATGAGTTAATAACAGGATAAAATATTTTAGTTTTATGTAGAGAAGACATGCCATAATTCTTTATTTTAATTTTACCAATTCATTGATTAGAAAAAATAACCAGTTAAAAAGTTGGAGAAAATCGATAGTGTATGTGTATAGTAAGTCAAGTGACATTTTATTTTGTTAATGTGTCATATTGTAAGGGATGTGAAGGTAGGGGAATTTGTACAAAGTCATGGAATTTAAAAGAAATTTGAGAAGAACCCTGTACATGTTATACAGTTTATAATATAACAGGTTAATAGTAAGTTTATTGTCATCTCTCTTGAATATACAAAATTTTATTTTTATAGTTCAGCAAGTGGGTTAGTCAGATATGGTGCTATCCCTATATAGTAGAGAATAAACATGGAAAATTTTTTAAGTATTTTCCCACTCATCTTCTCTCATTACCATTTTGGAAAAAGATTTTGTAAACAGCTACATCTAATAAAGAAATGTCTTTTTTTATTGTTACATAATTCCTGTTTTTATGTGAATTTTCTTTTGGTGATATCCGTTGTTCACCACTGCCACACAATCGCTGTTGATGGATATATCCGTTGGTCACTGCTGAGTCGTTAACAATATTACACATCATTTGTTCATTCAGGACAACTTATAGCAAGTTTTCAAACATTTTATAATCAGAAATCAAAAATAAGAGCAAAGTTTGTAAGAAGTTAAGTACAAAATTAAATATACAGTGGTGCCTCGTATAACGTACGCCTCGAATAACGGACTTTGTTTGACCGTTACGTGACGCGAACAACGGACTTTCCGTTCGGCAGTTACGTGAGACGAACAATGGACTTTCTTCGAACAAGTGCGAATGATGTTTCCACTCTTTTGCCGTTGCCAATGACAATCTGCTATTTTTAGGATATATTAGTATTATTAGAATGTATTATTAGTATATCTGAAGTAGAAATGTAATGTAATATATGTTGATGATTTAAATAAACATTAAATGTAATGTAATACAGTATATGTTGACGATTCAAATAAACGAAATGTAATTGTGTAGATGCCGAGGTGGCGGGACGAAAAGAGGTTGTAAAAAACAAACGGAGCGAGAGTAGCTCGTAGAAGTGTTTAGTGATCTTAATTAATAAAGAATTATTCGTATCATATAATCTGGCAAGTTAAGTCATTTATAATGCATCATGGCTTCTAAAAAAACAGAAAGGTGATTTCAATTGAAACAAAGCAAGAAATCATCAGGAGTGAAAGTTGACAAAAACTTTCTTGTCGAATGGGGAGAGGTTCAGGAGTTTACCAACACTCATTATCCAAACAGAGCTGAGGCCAACAGGATCAATGATCTCTACGATGACACCTTTGTCCGTCATTTCCGACAGGTGTTAAAGAAGAAAGAAAAACAGACCACCTTGGTCATGTTTTTCAAGAAGCCAGCGGACAAAAAACAAAGCATGAAACAAGAGAAGTTGACCCTGCAAGTTCCGGTAGCCTCTTCTGAATCTGACTCCGATTAAAAAACAATAAAAAAAGACCCGCTGCAACGTGTAAAAAGTCTGTATCTATATGAATATGTAAAGAAAGTGTTCTTCCACCTCCTCCTCACAACATCTGACTACCCGGCATAATTGGTGTCTGCTCCATTTTCATTTTTTATGATACAGTACGATTATTTTATGCTGCGGAACGAATTATATGTTTTAACATGTATTTCTATGGGAAAATGCGTTTCGTATAATGGACGTGCACCTGGAACGGATTAAGTACGTTATACGAGGCACCACTGTACTATCCTTTTCTACTCAATACAAATGATTTCGACTTAAATTCAATTAATGAATTATTTGAATTTAAGTAGTTCTAGTTACATTATTATTATTGATAATGTAAGTTGATTTTTTTCGTAAATTAAATTGATGTTTATTTATTTGTTGCTCAAACACTATTAAGTGTGACATTTTTTTCATCTTTATTTAGTTGATTTATGTACTTTTGGCTGCATCAATATTTATATCAAGTGTTTCCAAATATACTTTATATAAATCAAATTATATCTTTGTATACATTAAGAGGATTAAAATTATAGATGTATAAATGATAATACTAATACACATTAATTAGTAACATTGCCAATAAATTCCAATTACTGTTATTTCCAGTTAAAATCAATATAAATTCTAGTATACTAAATTCTTATGCTAATCTCTGCTAATTAAGCATATTTTCAATGTTGTATAGTACAGTAATGCTAAAGTATATTTGTGCAAATGCATTCTTAATTCTGTCCTTACCGGTGAAAAATCTTTATTGAATAATCAATTTGAGACCAAACATCTGAGCTAGTCTGGTCTGCACAAACGAAATATAACCGGAAATGGACAGTAGTCGTTGGTGACTGTAAAGAAAAAAGTGTATCTTAATGGTGATTTAGGTTATGTTTAAAACAAATGCATTCAATTTGTTTGACAGACTGTCCTCGGGTTACAATTCTAAATGCATTCTGCACACACTCCATAGTTTAAATATTTTTGATGTATTTTGAATCCAATTATAACTGACCTGTGAATGATCTGTTAAGAAAACTGAAAATGTTTATTTTAAATACAACTTTCTTCACCAATAAGGTACAGATTTCACTTGTCAAAAGATGAAATATCAAATCATACAAATAATATTCACAAAAGTTAAATGGAAGATGTTTTACTTATATAAAGTTGTTTGCAATTTGTAAATCACTTTCATTATCTTCCAGACCTTTCTATTGTTTAATTCAATTCTTGCAGTGTGAAAATTAGTTTACATACCATTTAGCATTTGTGTAAATCTGTTACATAAATGCAAAACAAAATTTTTTTTTCTCCCACTGATGAAATTAAAATGTAATGTAGTAATTTGGATATTGGGCCATGAGCTGAACTGCTTCGTTATAAAGATTCATATCTGAAAAATAATTACAATATTCAATTCTCTTGATATATAAAAACATTTTTCAAAATTTAATTATAAGACAAATCAAGTCAGAATGAACTGCAGAACAACTAAGATAAGATTAATTTCAAATTTAATTCTTTCCATGCTGCAGACATCAAAAAATCCTTTTTTCTGTTCATCACAGGTTTGGATTCCCAAATTGAATGGCTGAGGGGCAAGAGACAGAGCATGAGATATTCAGGTCAAACCGCTCGTGAAAATTTCCAAAGTTCCTCAGAGCAGCGACTATCATCTTAGTAATCCAGTTATCAATTAAAATATAAAAGCAGTTGTCATATTTAAAACTTTTAAACTTTGTTTTAATATTGTAAAGTATATATAATCTATTAATTTAAGATAAAATGAGATGATTCAAATGTTGACTTTTTAATGAAAAAGCTTCTGCAGGCACATTATGTTAGAAATATACAATGAAAGAATGTGTAATATATTAAGATTTTTATTGACATACCAAAATTTGATGCTGAATCAGAAGGAAATTCAACGTAATGATCACACAAGACACTATTTCTCGGCGTCACCGTTCCCTGTACTTCGACCAATCCTTCCAAGGAATCTTGTATCTAAAATTAAAAAAGTGCAAGAAAATTGATTTTCAAAAATATTGCTCAATAATACAAAACAAACATTTTCAAATACATACATAAAATGAATTTAAAATAAGAATACTTATGCCATATACCGTATATTCAGCATGGATGATAGTTAATTTAATGATTTCTATTTTATTTTGATTCACTGAAATTAATATACTGTATGTGGATAAAATATATGTCTTTGTATAAGAGAATACATGCATTATTTAATTCACCAGTTTACTAGTTTTAATTCATATATTTATATACCATGCAATCTAAAAGCCAGGCAAAACTTTAAAATTTGCATCTAAATGAACTTTAATCCTAAATATATACAGGGTTCCTACGCACCTGGAAAGTCAGAGAAAGTCGGGGGATTTGTCGAAAATTGTCAAAAAGTCAGGGAATTTGTCTCCTTAACTGCGTTGTTGATCTCGTTTGCTGAATATGGATGACCAATCATAGCATTCTTATTAAAGATTGCAGCATTACATCTTGCCACCTGCAACATGCAGATGGCAAGATGTAATGCTGCAATCTTTAATAAGAAAATACACCAGAATCCATTTTGAAATGACTTTTTTCATTGTTCTGAAGCCATATAATTTTACAGTTGTGGATTAATAATAGGATAAACTACTTTTATATAATAGTGTTTAATTTTTAATTTTAATAATAATTCAGGAAATTATAAAAAGATGAAATTGTTAATTAAAAATTTGTTTGCAAACTTTTAAAAGTTGAAATTGTAATTTATTAGAATGTTCACTTCAAAATTGCTAAATAGATCAGTAAAAATCTGTAATTTAATCGTTTTTCACGTTTAAAATATTACTACACAACATAAAAAATTATAAATAGTTACCTGACGTTTACAGTAAAATACTGGCACTGACTTATTATTGGCACGAGCTTTTTATATTTGTTGTTACAATTTTCCTTGAAAGTACTGTACTGCAAGTGTATTTTTCCTCTCTTGTTTTTTTCCACAAATTCAATACATAGTTTAATAATTAGTTTAACTGAAATGACGTTGGGTAACAAATATCACTGATTTTGGAAAATTTAGGGCTTAAAAACTGGCAAGATTGATCATATTTGTAATAAATATACTGTAGTTATATTTTCGAAAATCAACAGGTAATCCGATAGTTTAACCAATGTTAACTTAAAAATAAAATAAAAAGCTCTTGTTTTGTTTGTAAATTGCTTATTTTTTCATTACATTGAAGTTGTGGATTCTATCAAATATTTTTCTACAGGATGTACGTACTGTATTTTTTTAATGTGGCAGTCTTTGAAGCATATCAACTGTGCAAAAAGAGGGATAGATGTACTCAATGTTCACAGTAAATGCTGTTTTATTATGTCGATATTCCACACTAAGAAATGTGAGGGTCAGGGAATTTGGACAAAGTTGGTCAGGGAATTCAAAACAAAAATTTGAGTAAGAACCCTGTATATAGTTTTTCACAGAAATATTTCAAACATTTTAGTTATAATCTCTGCCAGTAAATGGTAGTGTTTAGTGTGTGGTTGTTGCACAATATCATAAAAGTGACAGATACAAAACAAGAGATAATGAGCTGCAAAGGAGAATTGACGTGCCTGTTTCATTATACAAATGCCACCTTGGTGATCCATGTCGCTTTCTGCAGAAATTTTGTACGTTTAGGATCAAATTTTATGAAGATTATTTTTAAGGCCGTGGCCGACTTTCTGATTGTCATATATTTTTTTAAAGAACCATTACCATTACATAGCTAAACAATCTTCCAAGTGTCTGTCCGGATATTTTAAGGCTAGTAAATATTTAAATACAAATCAATTTGACTAGACATAGGTGGTCATATGCCATCTCGTGGTAAATTTAATTAGAAATAACCACGACCTCTAGCCAAATTGACTTGTATTTAAATATTTACAAGCCTTAAAATAGCTAGACAGATAATCTGGCAGATCGTTTGATGATACAGACAAATTGGATATTATTTGTTATTTATATTACATAGCTTTAGAGTACTTTGGAGTTGCCTCATTCAACTTTAGAAAAACAAAGAAGAAAATGTTGCCTCGGAATATAACAAACAGTAATATTATTCTTAACATTGTTAACAACATTAACAAAAATATTCAATTTGATATAGAAAAAGGAAAAAATTAATTACTTAGATATAACAATAGCAAATAAACTTAATAAATTACTTTTATAACATACAAGAAGCCCTGTATTGTTAATAAAACTATAAAGTGCTATTCATATATTCCAGAAAATATAAAAAAGAATACTTATATCATGGAATTAAAAAACATGTATACAAGAATATCAGATAATAAATGGAAAAAAATTAAACTAAAAGAGTTGGAAACTAAATTTATACTTAACTATCCTAAATCAAAATTAAATACATGGAATAAACAATACTGGAAACAGATATATATAATATAACAGATATAATATGAAATACAAATTAGATAAAAAATACAAAACCTTTCCGTATATAGATGTACTCAATGTTCACAGTAAATGCTGTTTTATTATGTCGATATTCCACACTAAGAAATGTGAGGGTCAGGGAATTTGGACAAAGTTGGTCAGGGAAAATCAGGGAAAGAAATTTTTGAGAGTTGTAATAAGATCCTTAAGAAAGATAATATCAGTTTGGCACCATCTTTGACCAACAAAATATCGCATAACATTTATAACAACATTAATAAATAACATAACAATAAAATAAAAAATCTTAAAAATATAGGGACAGTTTATAGAGTGGAATGTAACTGTTATAATTCAAAAACTTATATTGGCAAAACAGGCCATTTATTAGAAAGAAGAATTAAAGAACATGAGGCAGCTATTTGACTTGGACATAACACTTCCCCGTGGTATAATCACATAATAAATAATAATTGTCAAATCAATTTGACACGGTGACACAGTGCGAAAATGGCAGAAAACAAGCTTTTGTGTATGTTCCCTCGTGGCTACTCTTGAATAGATCTGGAAAGATTTATCAAAAACATCCGAAAGTATTCATGTGTCTACGACAAGAAGTATCCCGATTATAATAATAGATGCTAAAATATGCGATATGGACGGCCAAAGGAAAATTCTTCAATTTAGAGGTGTATATAATAAAAAAAGCTAAGCTTATAAGTGCTGTATATTATCTTAATTAATAATATGATAATAAAAGTTAATAAAGATATTATTTTTACTACATTTGTAATTATATGAATAGTACAGGAAAAACTCGTAGAATATAATTATCGTCTTTATAACTTCGATAGTACCATCACCATAAAAACTTTGCTAGCCGGACCTCCACCACAATCCAGACACAAATGCAAATAGGTCATGTGATTAAAAGCTTTTATGGCAAAGGTTTTTACACTAGTAGAGTCTCAGACTTACAAAAGAAAATTTAAAGAGGATATAGAAATAACCCCCAAGAAACCCAAAAGAAACTTAGTCAATATTTCAGAAGGTATATTAATTGATTCTCAATGGTATAAATCAGTGTTTCTCAACCTCTAACGAATCGTTGCCCCTTCAATAAAACCGTTACCTATTATCGCCCCTTTCACTTCAAAATTCCAATGCCGAGGACCAAGACTAACGACAAATTTATACTGCATTGAATAGACTAGTGACTAGTATAATGTTATTTGTTTAATTATTGTACAATATAACAAATAAAATATCTAATTATTCTTAATATAATGTTTTACTGTATCGCCCAGAAAATTGTTTTTCGCCCCCAAAATATAAATTGTTACTAATCGCCCCTCAACACGGAAAAACGCCCACATGGGGGCGATATCGCCCCCATTGAGAAACACTGGTATAAATTAATAGAGGGCACCTCCACGTGTTAAAAATTGTTTAGTTAAAAATTGCATTGTTTAAAAAAACGCACTCCAAGACCATTGTACGGGATAGTTTGGAATAAATTAGAATAAATTAGATTAATACTGGATAACACTTTTTGTCTGTATGTTTTTACTCTGGACTAATACCCACCCACTTTAATGGAAATAAGATGTAATTTCTAAAAATTGTAAGTTTTATAGAAAATCTTAAATGAATACATTTCATACTGTTAAAGTGTATAAAGTTTTATATAATATGTTTTAAACCACAATATTTTATATTTTTATATTATAGTGAGTTGTTATAAACCTATGGAAGATAAAAATATTGTTTTTTAATATGTACCATTATATGAGACATAAATTCTGTATTGTAGAAATCTTTTTACGTAATACAGTATTTAAATCATGTCCTGTCCTTATTACAATTTGTGTATTTTTTAATAGCACTGAAGAGGGGTTGGAAACATAAGCCAACCCGAAATGCATTTCAGTTCAAATTTTTTTAAATAAATTCATATTTTTCTAACCAAATGCTGTAAGATCGTCTACCAAGGAAAATTCTTTGGATTAAAAGGACGTTATACATAAAAAATGTTCTTGTTTGTTTTTCCTGGAGATGAGCGAGATAACATGAAACTACTTCAAAGCTATATAACAGCTGTTTGCAATACTCCATTAAAGCATATCTCATATCTGGAGATGGTTTTATTAATTGCAATAAAATATGAAAAAATAAACTTCATTTATTAAACAGAAAACTGAAAAAAACAAAAAACAATAAACAAAATAAGTTTACATTAGTTTTATTGTTTCATATTAATAGGAAACATAATGAAGTCTCTTACTTTATTAAATTTTATTCAATTAAATTAACTTACTGGTTCTTTCATCTGAATGACAACTATTTGATTGTCGCTGGCCTTTAGTTTAAAAGACATTCCATTTGAATCCCGCTGCAAAATATAATAAATCAAATCAAATAAACGTAAAAAAAATTTCAACAATACTTAAACAAATGAAAATGTTATCAACAAATATTTTCAGCTTAAGCCTATTTGTATCCATGCTACTGTCATCAAGTAACTAAATAAACTTTAAATACAGTGCATTTAAAATTAAATTTTATAATTTTTTATAGTTTGGCAGCCATATTTCCACTCTTGTCCACAAATACAGTACAGTAATACCCCAAACTTACACGATAGGTGGGACTGAGCAATAACTGCGTAAGTCGAATTCGCGTAAGTCGAGGTATAATTTCTCAATTTGTGTAAAATCCAAATCTGATGTATGTAAGCTAATAAATGTTCTCGTTAACCTTATCTCGCAATTTGATTCATTCACGGTTACAAGAAATCACCACATAGAGTCTCTCAAGTCTCCGTAGATATAATAAACACAGAAATAAATAACACAAAATAAATTGTAGCTATGTGTCGATTCTGCGTGGCACATCCAAACATGTAAGCTAAACAATAGTGTGGGGGGGAGTAATCAAGAGTTGCGTGGTGTTCAAACAAAAGACGAATTGATGAGATTTGAAAATCACGTAACTCCGGGTTCATGTAAGTCGGGGTAGCATAAGTCAAGGTATTACTGTAACCTTGTCTTAATGCTGCATTGTAATGTCACTTAGCAAACACTTTACATGTTAAAATGGAGTTTAAATTAAATGGTCATTATCAGCAAAACCAGCAAAGCTCATATGAAGTAATGTGACTGTCGAGCAGTAAATCCAATAATGTGTATTACTGGTGCATAATATATCACACAATCTGCCAGCAACAACTTCCAATCATTGTTTTGTACTGCAGTAAATGCAAATGGACTATAAAGACACAACTCTATTTTGGATGAGCAAAAGTGATAAAAAGTGCATATTATAATTAAGGAAATACAGTGAAAAATCTTTTGATAAACACATACATTGGTAACCTACAATCAAAGCTACGTTTATACATATCAATAACATTAAATGATTTTTAATCTCTAAATTACAATATTTAAATAATCTTTTATTGCAATACAAAGATAATGCAAAATGGCTGCCCGAAATGATAAAAGTATCAGCCTGCCATCGACCCTAGGTTTGAGTTTTGATCCAACACATTAATCCTATCTGTTACCATTTATCACTCTATGTCTACAGCACTGAAATTAGTTAATAACAATCTTTATTTAACAAATAAATACATAAAAATAAAATATTAAAAAAGTTCTGTCTGCTAAGAAGAATTGTAACCATTCTTATACAAGCTAAAAATCTGGAGAGAATGAAGTCCAAGTGTAATCCTTCATAAGATTTAAAATGTTACATTGCTGCACCAATCTTGTATACTAAAGACATGTAAACTCATATCAAAAAATTTCAGATCACATAAACATTTTTAGTTTCCTTCTTGCTTCTTTCAGTTTTTACTGCTCATATGCTTCTACAACCTTGTTAGGTTGTAGAAGCATATGAGCATGATACTGATGATGCCCAAAAGTCATTTTGAAAATAACACACAATTATCATCATAATCCATTACAAGTTGCATAGTGTCTCTTAAATGCAACAACAAATATTTTATATTTAAAAAAAAAAAAAAAAAAAATTGGAGTTCATTTCCATTCTCTGAGTACCTTTCAAGCAGTCTTGGTAGATGCCATGCCATCATTCTCATCACAAAAATTAATTAGTGATATTTAATTTTCAACTTCTTTGACTTTATGAATGTATGCTTACTTTTCAGTTGTCTGAGGTTCAGTTACAACTTACACTATGTAATAGTCAGAAAACTTACAAAATTAATATATATGTTACCGCTAAAGCTCGAAATCCGTTAATGTGCGCATTACCTAGCTAATCTGCAGATTAACTAGGGTGATCCGTTAAAGCTGCGAAAATTATTCCATTTCTCAAATTACCTAGGTAATGTTCAGATTATCTAGGTAATCTGCAAATTACCTACTAGGCACTCGGTAAAGTGAAAATAAGATTTTTGCTGGAACAACAGCAACGTTTCTGTACGCTTAAATTAACATAATGTTATTTATTTAATTTTCAATATCTAAAGAATCAAGTTAATACAATCAACAAATTAGTTGATTGAATCAATCATCAATCAATTAAAAAAACTTTAATACAAAAATCAAACGGTTTAAAATATTACTACAATTAGGGAAATGAATTTGCAAAACATATGATAAAATTGTACTTACTTATTAGTGCAATCTAAAGATTGGTGACACTTTGAATTACGTAGCAATTGGTTTTTGCGACAAGCACGCCTATTTGTGGTACATTTAGATTTGCAGTCACATTTTCTGAAACCCTGCCCAGTACCAAGGGATTGTTTTATTGCTGTTTGACGTAAAGATATTTCTACAGCAGGGACATCCATCTTCTTTCGTTAAAAATCTCTCTTTGCAAACACTGAATTCAGATTTTGCATACAATTGTTTTAAAATACCTGTTTTAGTATCAAGTTTATAAAAGCCATCCTCTGTTTTACTAAGAACCACAGCTAAAATTGAACGTGCATCAGTTTTTGCTCTGTCTTCTTCGGGTACTTTAATTCTCACAGCGAAACCTTCATCGACGTTTGGGTGCTTTGCATTAGAAACTGCTAACATTTTCTTTGCTTGCTTTTCTAAACATTTCTTGGCTTCATCACGCTGTATTTTCTGATCCATATTCTTTTTACAGATGATGCACAATACATTCTTACCATACCCTTCCTCTTTAGGATCTACTTCACCACAAACTGCGTGAACAAACATATTACACGATTTACACTTGTGAGCACTTGATGCTGCTTTTGAGCAAACAATACAGACTATGTCTTGTATAGTGCTCTTTACAGGCTCCGTACGAAACTGTGATGGCGATTCTGCTGAAGTTGAGAGTAACTCAGTGATGACTTCTTCAACTTGCAGAGGCGATTCCTTGGAGGTGCAGGGTAACTGAATATTCTTCGTGACTGCATCATCAATCAACGGTATAGAAGGCAGTTTAAGATTACTATCGGTAAATTCTTGTATTTCTATAGGTGATTCTGTAGAAGCGGGGGATAACGGAATGTCCTCTTGAGTAAGATTTGACTGTGATCTCATAATCACAGTCTCTTGTGAATCTTCTAATTTTTCAAGGTCTTCTTCAGTTTTTATCGAATGTCAAACAATTCTCCGGCATGGACAAACTTTTTCAAACCTTTCTCGCGCATCTGACAACGGCTCAATGAGTTTTTCACAGCCTCGTACAGTCAACACATCACACCTTTGAATTATTTGATAATCTCGAGATGATTCTTTCTTCTTGGAAACTTTTATTTGCTTTACATCTTCAATTATGGAATCATACTTTGGTTTGTTATTAAAACACTACGTATTATATTTTAAATCTTCGCTAAAGAGGTTTGCGAAGAATCTTTTCTTGATTTTACTCACCAATTCGGTGCTTGCTTGCATTCTAGGATTTAAATTTATCTACGTAAAAAGAAGGAGTGGGGAAAGGAAGTGAAAGAAACAAACTTTTGAACTTTAACGATACGGAAGCCGTTAATGTGCAGATTACCTAGATACTCTGCAAATTACCTAGGTAATTTGAGAAACTGAACAATTTTCGCAGCTTTAACGGATCACCCTAGTTAATCTGCAGATTAGCTAGGTAATGTACACATTAACGGATTTCGAGCTTTAGCAGTAACATATATATGAAAATAATATGTACCAATTATTTTGATAACAACTGGAAAGGGATTTTTGGATAAATACTGGTAAAACAAGTTTGTTATATCCTTCAAATTAGTATGTATCAAGTTCATAAAAAAATGTTGTATAAGCATATGAGAGCTGCATGCAACTTGCAAGCATAGTTTGGCCACCATGGTTCTGTACTTTAGTAAATTCAGAAATATCAATATAGCTGATTCTTCACAATGGGAATAAACTGTTTTCTTCATAAATTTCATTACTTTTGTTTGAACATCATCATCATTATGCACTGAATAGAATTAGCTCTTTATGACCATCTCATTACTTATTCATTTAAGTTTAAAAATGTCTGACACCAAAGTATGCCATTCTAACATCTGCCTATAAGATCATAGGATTGTATTTACATTTCCATCTATTACTACTACTCTCATCAACTACAATGCAGATTATATAGGCAGATACTGGTGATATTATGTCATTAGCAGTTGTACTTACTAATTCGAACATGTTGAGATATGATAGTGTGTGTTTAACTCATGGTGCCATCTTGTCGTAAAATCTCAAACTATTACTTTTTAGCTGAATATTATAAGCAACTTTATACCACAATCTTTTAAATATCTAGCACAAAACTTTTGCTAAACCAGTGTTTTTCAACCTTAAATACACGTCCCTTTTACAAGTTAAAAATTTCTGGCGACCTCCCAGGGCCATATTAAAATTATGTCAGTAATTTTAAAAACTATGTATTTAATTTTTTTTTCTGTTGAGACCTAAATATCGATCAAAAAACCAATTGTACTGTGCAAAGAAGTCGCAAGAGCCCTGCAAATAGTAACTTTGCCAAGGGGGCGCTGGAGGCAAGTGCGCCTTGTGCCGCCCACGCAGTAACGTACGCTCACCTTCTTTTGTTTCTGTCAGTTGTTCGAGTGTGCCAACTAGTACACATGTGATTGTATTGTCTTTGCGCTTTGCTCCACACGAGCATAAAATGAATACGTTTTTCAAAAGATCGTACAGACACTTGTCTTTTTCTTTTACTCACGACCCCGTGTAAGGCTTTGCGACCTCTCTGGGGGTCGCGACCCACAGGCTGAAAAACACTGTGCTAAACTAACATTTTTGAGCAAGTTTATACATCTTCATCAGGTGTAAACAGTGGCGGAATTCAATAACTTTACAACTAGTTTGCCACACTAGTTACCATTTTAAGTATAAAAAAGTATTTATTTATAAGTTTATATGCAGGGCCTTACAGTATTTTTTTGCATCAACACATCCCACACATTAAAAAAAATATACAAAATAATAGTAGCAGCAAAAATAAATTAAAACATACAATATAACAACATAAAACAAAGATGGCTAGACCTAATTGTGCCCCCTGACTGTGAACCCCAGACAAGAACAAATCACTGTTATCTGACAATTAGTTTAAAAGATATCCTAATGTAACAAACAGGATTATAATAAAAATCCGGCAAAGAGTTACATAACTTTCCCGGCTATTATGAGATCTTATTTAGAAAATAATTTTTATAATTTTAATTACAATACAACTTAATAAAATTACGTGTGGTGCCATCTGTTATGAGATTTTGTTATAAAAACTTTTTATATTTTTAATTACTATAAAATGGCAAAAAAGCTTAATTTTGAGGGTAGGGATGGGTTTTATAAAAAAAAAGTATAAATGTTAATAACAAATAAACTTGTCATTAAGTCTGATCCTACTCAAGATACACATGGCCTCTCTATCTCCCCACCCTCTTGACCTTTCCCCACCAAAATTTAATAGCATCAATGCCTCTCATATACAAGCCACCATGCTAAATTTTGTGAATGGTTGTCTCTTTAATCCGATGTATTCTTTTGGTAGACTATCTTACAGCATCAGGTTAACGAATTCTTTTATTATATTTACATATGCATTTCGAACTGGTTTCATATTTCCAGTTCCTCTTCAGTGCTCTATAAATTACAATTATAGATATTAAGTCGACAAAAATTTATACAGATTAAAAATTAACAAAGTATTTAGATGTTAAATAACACAACATAAACAAATTACTAGTACCTTTAAGGATTTTACACATTTCTTTTTATCCTCAGTTGGATTGTTATGAATCGCAGTATGACTTAACAATTGCTATAATCAATAATAACATAATCATAAAAATCATAAAATTTAGTGACACACAAGTAGTTTAAAAAACTATATAAAGTTTTCAAAAAAATCATACATACAGGTTTTTCTTTGAAACATATTCTACTAAAACACCAGTACTGTACTGGGCGTAAAATGTAATATGATGAAAATATTGCTATAAATGATAAACAATGATACAAACTAAGAGATAAAAATTTCTAAAAAAGGAAGGAAGTTTTTTTCTTTTACAAAAAATATACATACAGACTCTTTTTTTCTTTGTTTTAATATTCCTTGAACATTATTCCATTCATCAATTTTGGGCTTAGATCCGCAATATAATTAAACATTGCTACAAATAACAATATACAATAACAATACAATTATAAACCTCAAACAGATAAGTTGTACAAATATTTCTACAAAAATATACATACAGGTTTTCTTCTTTTTCCGTATTTTTTTGAAAATATTCCGTATTTTCAAAAAAATACGGAAAAAGAAGAAAACCTGTATGTAAAGCTTTGGTGGAGGTCAAAACAACACCTGAGAAGCCAATGTCAACATAGAAGTGACAGTCTGTTGCCAAATTGTTTGTGGGTAGCAGGAGGTAGGACAAGGTCATACCTCTTTTCCCGGCAACGGTTTGGTGGAAACCGCCCAGTTTGTCACTGGATGGCATTTTTGTTCTTTTGATCCCATGAGGTGGAAATCAGTTTGTCAGGTCAAGTGGTAGAGGATGAGAGAGGTCGTCGGTAAGGTGTCGGCAATATCCAAATAAAAGACACCATTAACAGATCAGTTCTTAATCATGTAATAACATAATCAGTTTGTAATTTGTAAAGAAAAGTTACTTTCCATAGATGAGATTTCTTCTCAAGAAATATCGCTGAGAGAAACAGCTGCAGCTAATACAAAAATTGGAGGGCAAGGCTATACATACAGTCATTGCAAAAATAAGTGTTCCATGAATAAATGCAGTTGTAAAAACAAGGGACTCTTGTGCAATTCAAAGTGCCATAACAGTTTAAGTTGTTACAATAAATAAGATTGTATAACATTAATCATATAATTTATGTGTAAGTTTATTATTGTATTATTTTCTTTAATGATTTAGAATGTACTGTTCGTTTTAGGTTCAACAGTTTATTTACATGTGCTGTTACTTAAGCTTTCTCCTATTTTGATGTCAATATTAAAAAGTTGCATTTTTGTCTTAATGTAATAAAAATATTTTTATTCAACATTCACCATCAGTGCATGCTGAATGTCAACACTTGCCAGTGTAAATGAGAAATAATGATATTTAGCAAATATTTCGTACATACACGAAACAACTGAGTGAATGCTGACATTAACCGGAGATTCACATTCACCAGATATTGGTCATTCACAGTAACATATACATAACAGCCAGGAAAGTGATATTGTATAGAAAGTTTTAAATATCCTCAACAAAAAGTGATTCAAGATATTTCCATACTGCCTCTCAGTGCCTATTTCTATGGTTTGCTTCACTTCACTCTGAGGAACATCAGATGTATAATTAATTAAGCCTTAACCCTTTACCCAGGACTAACTAGCAAAAGAAATCAATGTCTTAATATTGGTATGCAAAATCATTCCAGAAACATTTATTGTCACACATACCTTTATCCTGAATCCAGAAATGAAGACATTTATGCCTTCGCCTTATCACTTGTACCTACCTACAGGTCAAGCAGAAAGCAACAAATGCTCAATCCTGATACATGGTCACATATCAACTGCAATGATGGCAGCAACAAGTTCTGGCTTGCACTAACTATTCTACTGCATAGTCTTTCTCTTATTCCATTCCAGTCTGTATCAAGCCATTAAAAAGTTGGCAGTCATGCACAAACATATTTTTGTGATAACTTGCCTAAACAAATTTTTAAATTTATTAAAATGTTAAAATTGTACTTATAAGTACAATTTTAACAACTAGTTTGCTGACTAAAAATATTTTAGGAGAGGTTCTGTTAAATCGGTGCAACCTGATAGTGTCCCACAACTAGGTTTAAACTTAACCACTATGAATCCAATTAAATCTGATAAAGAGCTCTAGACTAGCTGAGAAAAGTTAGTTCAACAAAAGTTTTATGCTGGAAATTTGAAAGATTGTTATAAATTTATTAAATACATGCAGTTGCACATTTTCTGTTAATATTATAACAGAAAATGTACAATCTGTTATTATTATAAGCACATAAGACTGTAAGTACTAGATTACTTATTTAGAGTTCAGAATACAGATTTTATTAGTTATACTTATATTGGTACAATGTGAACTCTAAACGAGGGATTTGCCACCCCCCTGTACAAGCAAAAACATTAACAGAACCATACCTGTACATGTAACACTTTGCGAGATATTTGCCTCTGAAGGTCAGTTTTTACTGTTAATCAATATATACTGCCTATTCACCATGTCCACATGTAGTTGTATGCTTCAATGCTTGCCATCACTTGCACCTCATTGCCCATGTGGCCTCACACTCCCCTAAAACTATAGAACATCAAGTACTCCACAAATAGTCAAGTGGACTACTTAAACATCAACATAGTCTTAGTGCACAGTCTTAGTGAGGCAAAGCAACTCCCGATGGCACGCAACCCAGAAATAGGCCAATTTCAAAGGAGCCATATCTCACATATAGAGGTATGGGTCCTTTAACTTTTTTGCTCCATGGGTATGATCTACGGCTCTGATAAGGTCCCAACCATCTCATTCAGAGATATAATTGTTTCTTTATATTTCTACAAATAAAATGGTGTGAAATATTTGGTTTTTAATTATAATTACACTTTTAATTCACAAAAAAGAAATACTAAAAAATAACAAATTAAACTTATTGCATTAATTAAATAACAAAATAAGCAGAATTTAAGACCAAACAATAGAATAAATCTTTACATTAATTACAATAATAATAAATGATAAACAACAAAACAGTTACCCTTCTACCAATTTTGTTCCCTAGAAGATAGGGTCAATGTGGGTAAATATGAGACAGTTGTGAAATTTGACTTAATCTATGTCTGATCTGTTCTGTACTAAAACAAAATAGTTTATTTAGTGCTTTTTAACATATAATTTTCCTGAATGAAAATGACTATGGTTTCATCGATACTTTTTAATTTTTAAAAAACACTATAATTCAATAGGTGCAAAAACTTTTCTGTCAGTTCAACTAACTTTTGCTCTGTATATATCTGCAAAAGACGTGAATACAGTGGGTGATTGGTTAACGAACATATTCCATTCCAAGACTTTGTTCGCTATCCGAATTGTTCGTTAACCAATTATCGATTTGCCATAGGTTTCTATGGGAATTTGATTAATTCGTTCTGGAGACCCCAAAAAAATAAAAAAAATATATACTTTCTTACTACATTCATATGTAATAATAAAAATACATATATACACGGTCTTGCATTTTTATTAGTCATGTTTTTTCCGTTTGTGGGGGTTAAAGATTCTGTCTAATGTCGATTGCTTTTCTGTCTTCTTCATGATTTTTCAGAAATAATTAATAGCATTGTAATTGTACAGATCCCTAGGCCTATTAACCTCAACCTGGTTTAGATGCCATTTTAAGACCATTGTTCTGACATCCTCCCACTTCTTCAAAAGATCTTTCATAGCAGATATTGACATAAATCTGCTTTTTCAGAAGAAAATGTAAAAGAATTGTTTCTGTCAGAAATATAAAAGGCTGGAATTACAAGGGAGAGTTTCAAAGTTTGAGGAAATACTATCCGATCAGTATATACTGGGTAGAACGTCGATGTCTCCTGCGCTCCAAAAAGTTTCGAATTGTTGCCTGAAGACAAAGGAAGACCAATCGGTATTCGTTATTTTATGTTGCTTCTTCTTGTGTTTGTTCAGTGAAGTGTTCGTTATCCAAACATGTGTTCGTTGTCCAATCATAAAAATCTTTCGCAAAAGTGTTCATTATCTGATTTGTTTGTTAACCGATCACCCACTGTATTTATTTAATTAGAAATTTGTACGTAATATATAAATGCAGCTTGCAGCTGCTAGTTGTTTTTATTGCATATATCATCTTTTGTCTGAGTTTTGTGCATTTCAAAATGAGATAGGAAATGAGACACACTTTAGGCAAAAAATGAGACACCAGATTTTATTTATCAGTCATTAATTTCCATGAAACTTTTTTTATTTAATTTCAGCCTGTTAATATTTTTGATATGTAAAGAAGTGTTTTTTAGTTTCCATGAATAAAAATGTAGTTCACTTCACGCCAGCGTTTAGAAATTAAAAATATGACACTTCCGTGTTGCCGCGTTATTGACAGTGATTTGTTAAATTTCAGACGTGCTCGCTAGTACTTTCAACAGTTTACAACCGTCGTCTTCAGGCGAAATCGAATACCTTTGTTTTCGAATTGACAGCTTTTAACGGACTTTCCAAATTACGTAATGCGCGTGGTTGGAATATAGAACAAATTAATAAAATTGAATAAATAAATATTTTCTTTAAAGAAACCTGCTGTAATAACTTGAATTCCCCAAAACATATAAATATTGATTGATGGTGCCGTGCATAGTAATGGAATAAAATTAGAACACAAAATTATAACTTGGATTGTTTAAATAAAGTTATCCATAGCTGTGGTATTTCCAATGTCGGCGCATTACACGGCAAAGCAGCGGATATATAAAGATTTTCCCATATGAATATTTGCCTACGATCATTGCAATGCTTAAGTAATTTAACATGGTTCCAAAGTGGAAGATAATATTGTTCTAGCACCTTTTTTGCTAATTCTGTAGCTGGTCTATTATTTCTAATGTCTTCTTGATGTTCGAGGATGCGGGACCATATCATTCTGGTGGTAGCTCCAATATAGATAATTTCCTCCCCTGATACTGTATGTTTTAATAGAATTTTGTAAACCCCTGATTTTTCATTCAACGTGAGAATGTCTCTATCGTTGCACAATGTTCTTCGTAGTGACGGATGAGGGGTTATAGGTAATATGAAACCATGTTTCCTGAATATGCGTGTCATTTTTAGTGAGATGGTGCCCAGGTATGGTATTAGAGGGTTTATCATCTTTAGGCTTTCTTTGTTGCAGAGGAAAGATTTTGGAAATAATTTGTTTATGACCCGGTTGTAGAGATATCGATATTTGGAGTTAGAATATCCGGCATTGTGCATTGCTCTTCTGATAATTTGTAATTCTTCATCAATTAATGTCTGGGAAGATGGAATGAGGAGCTGTGCATATCCGAATAAGTGAAGTAATAGCAGAGTTAACAAAGCTCGGGGGTTGGAAAGCAGTTACAGGGATAATATCTGGCCCTCTGTTGTTTTTGTGGTGCACCGCAAAAGTTAGCTCCGGATATCTATGCACTTCTAAATCTAAAAAGGAAATTGTGTTTTCTTGCTCCTCTTCTACAGTGAAATTTATAGAAGGATATATTGAAGCTAGCATTTGAATAAATTTGTCTAAATCCTCTGCAGAGCTATCCCATGCTATCAAAATATCATCAACGTAACGTAGATACATGATAGGATAGTGGATTGTTAAAGGTGCATGGAAAATACAATTTTCTATATTCCTCATAATGAGTTCTGCTAAAATAGGTGATAAGGGGGAGCCCATTGGTACACCCTGGGTTTGTTTGTATATTTTGCCATTGAATTGAAAATAGTTGTTTTCCGTGATAAATAAAAGAGCATCACACAAATGTAATACATGTGATATGGGGTGTCCAGAACTCAGTAGAAGTGCATTAGCAAGCATGACAGCTTCAAAATGTGGTACCGATGGATATAATGAAATAACGTCTATTTTGTACAACCGGTACGAATTAGTGGGAAGGTTACCTAGTGTAGCTACAATGTTAGCTTTAGCATTTAAAACGGCATTGGTTACTAAGTTGGAGGGAGGTACTAAAGCAGAGATATGTTTTGCCAGTGCTGTTTCGAGGAAATATGTAGGATGGGAGCGTTTATTAATTAACGGTCTTAAAGGCCAAGCAGGCTTGTGTGTTTTCACTTCAAAGAATAATCTTGGGCAAGCAATGTTCGTTGGCGGATTAAAAGAACCAGTTAAAGAAGCTGTTACCCCTGTGAGTGCTATAATCTTACGTGTCTTCCTTAGTATAGTTGGTGTTCTTTGCTTTATTGGATACCAGAACATCGTGGTTGAGACAAAAAGCCCATTTTTGATATGTAATAGGTCTACACCTAATTTAACCTTAATGTTAATACACAGAAAACAGCAGGACTATAGTTTTATTTTCTTCATTACTTTTATTCCATGCTAATTAAATAAATAATCAATTGTTCATAAAACGTTTTATTTTGGTGTAGACCTATTTTATTTAGACTAGCCTAGTTATGTATATTTTCTTTAATTAGTGGTAGGCTTATTACTTTTTCTATGTTAATATCTCTTTTAATAGGCCATTATTTTTAACAGGCCACTGAATAAAGCTTTATGTGTTTACTATTAATAATTCATTATAGGAGAGGAGAAAGGGAAGTAGTTTGTCTTCTGTTAAAAAATAACACAGTGCATCCGAAATACGTGAAAAAAGTGTATTTACTAATTTGCATTATACTGTATTTTTCCTTTTCCTTCCTTTCCTTTTTCTCCTTTCCTATAGCCTACTGAATTATTAACCCAGTTTAGTTATCTTTTTATTCCTTTAAACATTTAATTTAGGCCTATACCATATGTATTTACTATTAGTAATATAAAACAGTTGGTACCATAATATACTTTGTTCACAAAGGTTAATAAAATCACTTAAACCTAGACCTATGTCTTTAAAATTTTGTTTTATTTTACACTTTTATATTGTACATAACTACAGAGTAATTTTCAATGATGAATATTTATTGTTATCTACTTACTTCAATTAAAAAATTTCATGTGAAAATGTAAAGAAAATATAGAAAAAAATCACTTTTAAAAATTATATATCTTGGGAACTAAATATCATGGAGCAATGTTTTATACAAAAATGTCTTGCATTTGACCTGTAGTACCTCATTATTAATGTCCCTGTTGGCATAGGCAAGTCCTTATGATGATATAATGGGTGTCTACTTTTTCACCTCCCAGAAACAGAAAAAATTTTTTGTTTAAATATACAGAAAAAATGAATACTCCATTAGATTTTAATACCATCTGTAGACCTTGTCATGTATTTCTCTTTGTAAAATACTGATCCTAACAAATGCTGTTACAAAAGTTTTGAAGTGTCTCATATTTACCCACATTGATCCTACATTGAATATACGACGGCTATTTTTTAAATAAGATCCATTTTTTAATAAGGAAAAAAATACTGTAAATATCATTAAAATATACTTTTTCCCATATTCTACATACTTTTATCTACTTTTCTACGTAATTTCCATTTTTGTTCATACATTTGTCATACCGCTCAATAATTTTTTGAATTCCAACTTCAAAGATATCTGCCGACTGTGAAAAAGCCAAATCCATGACTGCAGTTTTCACTTCTTCATCATTGTTGAACCGTTGACCACCAAAAAACTTCTTTAAGTATCGAAAAAAGTGAAAATCACTGGGTGCAAGGTCTAGAATGTAAGGTGGATGATCCAGTTGTTCCCATTCAAAAGAACTGATTAGACCAGTGTTTCTCAACGGTGCAATATCGCCCCCATGTGGGCATTTTTCCATGTTGAGGGGGCGATTAGTAACAATTTATATTTTGGGAGGCAAAAAACAATTTTCTGGGCGATATAGTAAAACATTATATTAAGAATAATTAGATATTTTATTCGTTATATCGTACAATAATTAAACAAATAACATTATACTAGTTACTAGTCTATTGTCACTATACAATGCAGCACGAATTTGGCATTAGCCTTGTCCCTCGGCATCAGAATTTTGAAATGAAGGGGGCGATACTATGTTGAAGGGGGCAACAATTCGTTAGAGGTTGAGAAACACTGGATTAGACCTTGTGTTTGTGCAGAAACATATGGCCTTGCATTGTCATGGAGCAACATCACACAGGAAGACAGTAGACCACACTGCTTGTTTTGTATGGCACACTGGAATTTTCTCAAGATCACACAATATGCAACAGAATTGATTGTTGTGCCTCTCGGCATAAAATCCACTAAAAAAATCCCTTTCCTGTCCTAAAAGACAGTTACCATAATTTTCCATGCTGAAATGAACTGTTTGGCTTTCACTTTGGTTGGTGAAGATGTGTGGCCATTGACAGTTGCTTGGACTCATGAGTCATCTGAAACACCCAAATCTCATCTCCTGTAACGATGTAGTCCAACAATTCATCTCCTTCCTGATTGTACTGTTTTTTTTTTTTTTTGTCTTTTTGTTTTGTGATCGTCAGAAAGCAGTCTTGGAACCCACCAAGAACACAATTTTTGATAATTCAATTTCTCCGAAACAATGGTATACAAAACTGATCTTGAAATCTGTGAAATTCAATTGGTAACACTGAAATCATGAATCGTTGGTCCTCTCGAACTTTGTTATCAACAAAATAAACGTCTTCCAACACTAGAGGAGTTACAATTCAGCACTTCAAACAACCTTTACAGCTCCAGTGGTATGTGTTTACACCTTAGTAAACGTATTTTGAATCATATACGTTCCGTTCCAAACGCGTTCGAATTCCTAATTAAAGTAGCCTGATGAAGACCTTGATGAGGTTGAAAACGTTTGCTAAGGTGTAAACACATACCACTGGAGCTGTAAAGGTTGTTTGAAGTGCTGATTTGTTATCAACATCACAAATCAAATCTTCAGAAATCAGAGAAGGCTGGCCAAGGCATGGCTCATCATGAACATTAACCTGCCTGTCCTTGAACATTCTCACCCACTTTCAAACTTTACTGTCACTCATAGCATTATCACCCTAAACTTCACAAATCTGACGGTGAATTTCCGCTGCTGCCAAGTTTCTTGCACTCAAGAATCGAATAACAGATTCGTAACTCACAGTCAGCTGATGACTCAATTTTCTTAAACATTATAAACTTGGTTAATGTCCAGATACGTGGACCGTCATGGCGGCACTTCCTGTTTCAGCCTCGAAACCAGACGATTTGCAGACGACGTGTCACGTGACGCACCGACGCACGTTCTAACCTAACCTAACCTATTCTAATAAATTAACATAATTATTACCAATTATATTATTAGAATAGGTTAGGTTAGGTTAGGTTAGGTTAGAATGTGCGTCCCCACTGTTTCCTTTTCTTTGCTGGAATCAGCGATGAGGCGCCATGACAGCCGCCGCCGTTCGCTCGCGTCGTCTGCAAATCGTCTGGTTTCGAGGCTGAAACAGGAAGTGCCGCCATGACGGTCCACGTATCTGGACATTAACCATAAACTTTTACAGCTCAGCACACAGACGGACGATACGGCTGCAAATGGTGTCTAAACGCGCGCAAAGCATGCTCGGAGCAAACACACATACGCACTGCCACGATCTCGCGTCATTCTCACTCTCATTTTCATAAACGGACTTTATTTAAAAACAGCCCTCGTATTATTTATAACGTAAAATCTATTTTCACGAGCAACTTAAACGAATGACAAACCTGAATAACGCAACCAAGAAGACAAACATTTTTTCCTTGATACTGAGACAAGAGAGTGCCATTAATACGATATTTGGTTGTTTGATGTTCGTCCATTTCGACAATGTATACTACACGCTTCTAATTTTGCGGGAAAATTATTCTCGACAGTGCTGCCAGCTCGTAAATAGGGGAAAAACTATTCGTAAAATATTCTATTCAATCGCTAATTGTATTAAATAATTAAATATTAAATTGTATTAAATAATTATTATTGTATTAAATAATTATTGTATTAAAATATTGTATTAAATAATTAAATATTAAATTGTATTAAATAATTATTATTGTATTAAATAATTATTGTATTAAAATATTGTATTAAATAATTAAATACTTTATTTATAATTATACATATTATCTATTTATAATATTTTATTTACAATCGCGATTGAGTGAAATACATTCATTTTTAATGCTTCTCAAATTTTCAGTTCCACTTTCAGAGTTTAGATTATGTCCTATTTCCTCTCTGTTGGCACTAAGATCTTTTTTACTGGATCCATTTTTGATTGGCTAGGCCCCAAAAATACGACCGTAGTGAGAGACTGGGCCCGACATATCCGGAACAGACCACCTATTGAAAATTCCTTGGGATGTTCGTCCGAATTCGATCTCGGATCTCCCAGAGCGGCAGGCTAACGCTTTAACATAATTAAATTAGAAACGGGTGGCCGAACGGTCAAGGTGCCAGCCCACCGCTATGGGGGAACCGGGTTCGAATCCGGACGGGTCGAAAAGATCCCAGGAATTTTTCGGGAGTGGTCCGCCCGGATATGTCGGACCCCGCCCCTCCCCACCCGGCTGCCTATTGTGGGCCTGGCCGAGCTTGCTAAAAAAGGCCCTCTTAGTGCCCACAGGACGGAAAGAGCAAAAAAAAAGACATATAATACCAGTTTACATTTCTAAGGACGATTGGCGTAGTTGACAATATGCAAATTAAAAAGATTGCGTTAGTTGTATACTGTACAATATGGGCAATAAGCTTGATGAATATACTACATAGAATGGCTGAAGTGACGCCATATTTATAGGAAATTGAATACACGTCCGCTATTTAGTCGTTATCCGCAAGGATAACGACTAAATAGGAGGCCAGTTTCCCATAAAAATCCTCCCGGAAGGCATTCTTTCCCCTCGCGTAACATCGCGCCCCAGAGAAGGCAACGGGAAACCACTCTGGATACTAACCTTCCCTAGTAACACCTTAGCGTATTATTAACTACTTACTAATTTGCGCCGGGTGTCGCCGACGTCAGAAATCTGATATGGCACGAAGAAGAGAGAGAATACTCGTGGATAGTTTTAAATAGTTTTTAGTTAGGATAAAACGCAATTTCTTAGCGTCTATTTTTACGTCATAATCATAGTAATTAATGAATTGTTGACAACTGAATTAAAATTTTCAGCGTCCCACACACTAACATCCATACATACAGAAAAACCCCCGAATTTTTTTGCACTTGTCGACGTTTCAAGGATCCCGAGTCCAAAAATGTAAAAATCTTTTATGGCCGGTGGCCATACTTTCTCTCTGTTATAAATAACAAAGATGGTAAAGTAAAAATAGTTATTGGAATAATTGTTACGTGTGCTACATTGTCCTGGATTCAAATTTATTTACTGTATTTATTTTTTTTTATTGTTTTTTTTTTGCAAGGATGGTGGGTTACGTTTATTCACTTGTCCATTATTATATATTATAATTTATTCCTGTATATTTAGTCTATTGGTGCTGTATTTTAATCTACCTTTCATTTGACGAATGGTATAGTTTCATTATGATTTTACAAAGTTCCCAATAACACTAAACACGAGCAACAAAGCAGGGTGTTGGAAATGTTCCATTTAGCAGAGTGTTGGAAATGTCGCGGCTGTTTTAAAACTTACACTTAGTCTACTGTATTTCGAATGTGATTTTAAATCACATTCGAAAGGGAAAACTGCTAGTAGTAGATGTAAAGACCCCTGAGCACACATAGCGAAAAGACTAAAAAAACAGACTAGGAGAGCATCCATAAATTAGGTAACAATGTTTACGATGTTTACAACCCTCCTACCCCTCATAATACACTGTAATGCCTTGTAATGCCCTAGACCCCAGCAGAGCGGCCGGATGGCCGAACGGTCAAGGTGGCAGCCTACCGATCTGGGGACCCGGATTCGAATCCGAACGGGTCGGAAAATCCCCAGAAATTTTTCGGGAGGTGGTCCGTTCGGATATATCGAGCCCCGTCCCTCACCACCCGGCAGCCCCATTGTGGGCCTGGCCGAACCCATAATGGGCTTGCAAAAAAGGCCCTCTTAGTGCCCACAGGACGGAAAGAGTTAAAGAGAGAGAGAGAGAGAGACCCCAGCAGAATTACGTAATTTTAAGGACTCCCGCCTAGTGCTAGAATTTCCAATATAAAGACTAGAGTGTGATCACAGAGTCGAATTGTAGCATTTACCTGTTGTAGAAAAAAATTTTGATTGGTCCTATTTTCGTCTAGCTTTAAGACGTGCTGCATACCAGTGACCAATTTTAGTTGGCTAAGTAATTTTCAGGAAGAAAATTCAAACCAATCATCTAGACGCCACGTCTTATGAAAAGACAAAATAATTTACTTGGATTTTCGTAATCGCCCTGTAAATGGAAAAATACTTTCCTACAAAAAAATTTCTGTACCTTCAGAAATTGAATAGTGTTACGTAACGCTGTGTAAAGAATACACCATCCGCGTAATGCTCCGTACCGTTGGTATAGACGTTCTCCTTTGGGTTAAGTAATTTATGGAAGCTTCCCTATGGCCAGACGTAACCATTGATCAACCATCGATGATTGCATGAATCCATCAATGATTTTGAAGTCATCGCACAGCATTAGTAACAGTTGTTATTTTCTCTAGTTATTTTAAAAAGCAATACTGTACCTTGTTACTGTTATTTACTAGTAACTACTTTTCCAATCACTACTTCCAAGTCCTTGCTTGTTAATGTGTCTTACTTGTTAAGACAAATTCGACTTTCCTTGAAAATTATTGTTTACAACTGTTAATGTTCTCTATTCGTTGGTTCCATTTCAGAAATGCTTAGTCCAACAGACCGTCCCAACGTTGAGGTGGCAACTTCACCCACGGGGATCCGGGTTCGAATCCAAAGTTTCTTGTTTCGTTTTATCTGCAGATGGCACGGGTACTATAACCTCGATTCTATTGAAATTCCAATTTTTTACGATCATATTCCTATAATTTTCTTTAGCTATAAGCCTATCACTTAAATTTTAGTTTCTATTTTCAAACGAATGAAAATATCTGTACATGGGCATCCGCAGAAGGCAAACGAACACACGTCCTTTGGGATCGAGTAAAAAATCCACAAATTATAACCGTAAAAGCGAAATAATCAACTTTAAACCCTCCACACGGGATGCTTTGTGTCTTTTTTACATTGTTGCATTATTGCATTCTATAATCTACTTATGAAACAACCAAAACAATGAAATTTGCGATTGTATCCACGATTGCCCCCTTGAAAAATTTTCTGCGGACCACCCATGTATCCATATCGATGATTTTTGAAAGTTTTATAAAGTTTACAAAAATATTTCCTCAGACATGAGTAATCACTTTGAAAGAACAATAAAGCTATTTTTAAAAACAAAACACTAAGCCAGTGATTCTCAACCTTTCTTCGTCATGGTACTTTTAATAATTTAAAAATTTGGCGACACACACGGTTATTTCGATAAGTACCGCAGGATAACCGGTGATGTCATAAGTGATTTTTAAACGCAGTTGGTTATTTAGGTCATGTTTTCTAAACGCCTTGGTAACTACCGGCAGTTACCGGTAACACCAGTTACAATTTCCAAACGCGCTCTAGGAAGGTAGAACCGATTAAACTACAATAGAGCGTAGATTATCCGAAAGAATTCCAGTCGGCAAATTTAAATTTTCGCCAGTGCTGTGGCGCTGCAATCTTTGGCTATGTCCTGGGCTACTCAAATATTTTACGTTTTTGTTACTAATTTAACTTCTGAAGTATATTTTATTGTTTTTATATTTTTCAATATATTTATTTTGTTTGNTTCATTTTTGTAATTAATACTATTAAATTATTTAATATTCTTTCTTTTTAGAATATGAAAAACAATAATATTTTTACAGTATTATTTACAAAACTAACTTCAATAACAAGTGAATAATTAGCTAATCATTGCATTTAATCTCTTTTTATAATTTTTTACTTTAAATTTGTTTAATCAAATTTTTTTTTAATTGGTGAATTATTCTCATTTCACCTCTTTAATGCAAACTTTATTAAAATTGCACAATGTTTGACTAAAGTTTCAAAAATTTAATATTTCATAGTTGAGTATTCTGTTGGAAAGTTACCTCAAAGGCTAATACACATTATATCAAAGTCAATAACACATTAACTTTGTCATCAATTGTTAATTATTTTCATTAGTTATATTAATATACAATAAAATTATATTTTACTGATTAGCATGTAGATTTAATTTGTCGATGACAAATTTCTTGGAAATGCTGTAGAAAAATAGAATTTATTGAAAAAGAAATATGTTTATCAGTTTACTTATTATTAATAGTTAGTTTTCTCAATAATCATTTAAAACTTTATGTAGTTAATATCAAGTAGAAGTAATACATTGTTTTTGGCTGTATAATTTGATTACAATATTATTTTAAATGATGAATAATAATTATTTATGGATTATAAACATGTATATACAAACTACAGTAGAACGTCGTTTATCCGAAGGTCGGTTATCCGAAGGAATTCCAGTCGACAAATTTAAATTTTCTCCAGTGCTGTGGCGCTGTAATCTTTGGCTATGTCTTCGGCTACTCAAATGTTTTACGTTTTTGATACTAATTTAACTTCTGAAGTATATTTTATTGTTTTTATATTTTTCAATATATTTATTTTGTTTGTACAAAATAAAAAAATAATTTTTAACGATACAATAGTATCGTTAGGCTTAACATCGACGAAAATTCAACGCGAAGCGACACGCAACGGAGAAAAATGTCAAGATGGGATAAATTAATATATTTTTTCGTACATAATCGGTTATCCGAGACATCGATCTTCCGAAAAATCCGTCCCCAATTGATTCGGATAATCGACGCTCTACTGTACTTGTCTGACGTAGCTTATGTACGGATATTCGCAGCAGCGGCACACTTCAAAAATCTCGCGGCAATGGTTGAGAATCACTGCACTAAGTATTCGACCGAAGCTCAAAATTATTGATTCGGATCTGGTGTGTAAGCCATTGTTCCATACCATAATGAAGCGTACTACAAAACGGTAACAGCAATTATAATTCGAAACGGAATGAAACAGCATTAAATTTCACGCCATTATTGCTTTATCCTGTCATATAATTACGAGATTCGAATTAATGGTTCCGCGTAATGCAGTTTTACCGTTTCACCTTAATTCAACATATTTTTAATTATTACAAAACACGTTTTATTCTCAAACATTAAAACATCGCTACATCTCTCAAAACTCTGGTGCAAAATAATTTCTATTGTCTCATTTACACATCTAGAAGTACAAATTGCTTCTGACAAATAAGAATTACTTAAAAAAAAATTGCATACACAAAGCGTTTCTTGCTTTGCAAGAGCATTAAATTAACTGAAAATTTTCGTAATGCCTACATGGCATCATTATACATAAATTAATTATAAACGATTATTTGATACATTATGTCCATAGGACACAAACAATGTGGTGGATTTCAATAAAAATCTTATCAATACATATTGAACACAGAGAAACTATATAACTCTATATTGTCGCTTTACAAATTTGAACATTTTACATTTAAATATATAATTGGCAGTCTTGGACTTCTTATATACATAAACACCTGCAAAAATGTCTTTTTAACAAACTTTAGAGGTAATTTTACACTTTTATTTCGACTTCTGCAATAGAAGTAGGTTCGCAGTCCGTTGTAAAGTTGTTGGGATGACACGAAACCATCAAGTCGTTTGAGTTTCTATCCGGTTCGTTTTTAAGTTCCGCCGAAAAATCATTCAGACTGTCTTCGTTCTCTGCTACCACTTCAACAACCTGAACGTCGTCGGAAAACATGGCATTCATGTCCCCTTCCATGATCCCTTCTTTATCCACAATGGCGGCATCTAATGATAGATCCACGTCTTGAACGGGTGCTTGTTCTACTTCAATCACTTCCGTTATACCCGATTCCGATGGTAGATAATCGTCATCGAACCTCACCATCATCACGTCATTACCATAGAGGTGAGTGTGCAAATTTTCTTCTTCGCCTACTATGGTATTCGTGTACTCGCAAATTGTTGGTGCCGTTCTCTCCACGTAGTTCGTTTCTACAATTTCGTTCTCTTTTATAACCAACGTATTAGTTTCTTCCACTTCGGGTGCTTGCTGCTCTATGGTGGTTGTAACTTCAGGAACTTCTTCAAAAGTTACTACTTTTTCTTTGGTTACCGCTGTTTCTGATGTTGACACATTGTTGTTGTCTACATTTGTTTCGGTATTTTCTAAAGGAGTTTCGATAACAACAGTACTGTCCGAACTGTTGGATTCTTCACAATGTTGTATGGTATTTTCTTTCGGTTTCTCCTTTGTTTCTTTTGATTCTTCGTTGCTCTTCTGACTGCACTGATTACTTCCTATTGTTGTTTCCGTATTATCTTGCACTTCTAAAGTTTCACTCTTATTTTTATCTTGCGAAAGTACGTCCATCAGCACAATTTTTACTTCTTGTTTCATGGCCAACTGCTTCAATTTTTCTATTTCTTCCATATATTCTGAATCTTCCTTCTTTTCGTCGTCGTCGTCGTCGTCATCGTCCTCGTTCTTCCTTTGTTCGTCATCGTCGTCTTTCCTCTGGTCGTCGTTATCGTCGTCTTTCCTTTGGTCGTCGTAGTCGTCATCCTTTCTTTCATCATCGTCTTTATTGTCCTCGACTATCAGATTCAATTCTTCTTCGACCATTTTCTCTATACTCTTTGTATCTACAAATGGTAAAGGTTTCCTTTCTTCATTTTCAATGTAATTTTCGCTTATGGCAGAAAAGAAACGACCTTCTTTATTCTTTGAATTTTGCCCGTGATCTTTAAAAATCAATTCATTCTCATTTTCTTTGCCATTAACCAACCAAACTTCCATATCATCAAACTTCATAAATGCCTGAGGGCTGAAGACAAACTGGGCTTGGAAATGCCACTTCAAATGGTCTCTTAACACCGAAGCTTGCAATGACCTATAATTGCAATGAGGACATTGTAAACCTTCGGTGCTAGCATGTCGACGCATATGATTCTGCACGGCAAATTTCCTAGGATGGACATATGGACAGAAAGTGCAAGAGAAATAACGCTTGTCTTCCACACGTTCGGATTTTGGAGATTTCTTTTGTTCCACAGACTCTTTCTGGTTTGAAATCTGATCTGGACTTTCAGTTATTTGCTCAGTGTTTTCCACTGGTTGTTCTTGTACATAATTATGCTCTATCTGGTTATTGTTATTGCTGTTATTATTGTTAATATTATTACTACTGTTGTTATTATTGTTACTGGTGTTGTTGTTGTTGCTGTTAACATTAACATGAACAACTTTATGTCTAAATAAGTTGACAGCACAAGGTACAGAATAATCACAAATTTCGCAAGTAAATTTATTTTTCTGACCGTGCAAAGAAAAATGTTTGCGCAAACCTTTGGGTTTTTGAAATTTTGCAGGGCATTTGGTACATTCATATAGTCGCAAACTGCTCTTGCTGGCTGATTTTGGCTTAACATGTAGCTGATAATGGGCAATAACATTGTTCTTTGAATCAGTAGCATAATTGCATTCTGGACATACATATTTACCTTGAGTTCCATGTAATGAAGTATGAAATGCAAGAATGGCAGGCTTACAAAAGGCAGCTGGACACTGAAAACAATTATGAAGTTTCTGTGGTAGAATGCTAGTATTGTTTCCATTTACAAAAGATTTTGTTTCTGCTTCCTCTAACAAGAGCATTTGTTCAAATCCAGTATTTTCCACTGTTTGCTCAACTATCTCAGTTTTATCCTTTTCAGCTCCCTTTCCAGCATCATAATTATGATGTTCCACTAAATTGTCTCTCTCAATCATACCAAAACCTTGGTTCTTATGTCTAGAATGTTCAGAACCATAATTTTGAGAATATTTTTCATTGTCAAAACCACGATAATCAGTGATGTGCATTGAATTTCCTGTATTTTGGTGGATTTCTCTGTGTATTGCATAATCACTTTTATTGACAAATGCAGCCGGGCATTTGGTACAAAAATAATTAAATTTATTGTTGTCTTCTGAATGTTGAATGATGGAATTATTTAGAGAACTTTTGAAATAATTTCCATCAGAATCACTTCCGTATCTCAGTAAATCATTCTGAATAGGGGATGTGTGAGATTTTAAATGTGCAGTCAAATGCTTTTCACTTTCACAGATTTTCTTGCAGATATTACACTTATACATTTTTGAACTGCGTGAATGTAATAATTCATGTTTGTACACAGTATCTAAATTGTCACCCATCATAGGGCAGAAGCGACATCTATATACTTTGATAATTTTACCATTTTGTTTAACTTCAATGGGAATTGGCATTGAAGGAAATTGACTTCTACTAGAACTCTTACGATCACGTGAATGTCTGGAATGTAAACTAATGTGATCATCCAAAACAGCTTTGTGAGTGGCCCAAAATGAACAATGTTTACATTTAAAAGGTGCACTTCTATTTGGACGATGACACTGTTTGTGATAGAGGTAAGTTGTTGTACTATCGGTTCTGTAAGGGCAATATGAGCATCTATACTTCTCATGTGTGGATCCTTCCAATTGAGAAAGTTTACATTGAGAAATTATCTTGGTAGCATTTGATACACTCATGCCATGCACATTTAGGTGCTTGACTAAAGTATCTTTAAATTTGCAGTAATATGGACAAAATCTACACTTATAGCTAGCAGTCCCCACAGAATTATGATGCTTCATGTGATTTTCCAGTACATTTTGCCCCATACATTTGTAGGGACAGATCTTGCAGGAACACAAAGTTGTGATTTTTGAATTTTCTGATTTTGAAATTCTAAGTACAGTTGATCCAACAACACTAATTACACGATTCTTTTCAATAATTTTGAAACCTTCTTCTATGTCAGAAAGTCGACCTTTATGGCGCCTTCTAACATGTCTTTTTAAAACATTAAGCCATAATGAACAAAAGCCACAAATACGACATCTATAAGGTTTCTGTCCAGTATGTTCACACATGTGTGCAAGTACATTCCTTCTTTCTTTATCTTTATATTTACAATATCTACAGAAGTATGATTTGGAAGATTCTTTCATCATAAATGGAATCTTGAATGTTCTATCAGATATGTTTTGTTTATTTCTATCAAATTCATCAAACAATATATGCTCCTCTGATAATTTGTCATCATCCTGTTTAGTGAAAGAACCATCGTCCAGATCCTCACCATTATCACTAAAACATTCACTGATATCTCCTTTTGAGTCTATCAATAATACTCTAGCATTATCATGATCTCGACTAACATGCTGTTTTAATTTGATGTGTTTTACAATTTTCATTTGCCAATTAGATCTAAAAGAACAGGTGGAGCACATAAACGGATATTTAGTAAAATGTCTTGTGTTATGGACTTTAAAACTAAATTCATTTGTTGTAGTAAAGTCACAAAAAACACAGGAGAATGATTTTGATGATGACTGTATCATGAATGAATTTTTAGAATTTGCAGAAGAACTTCTTGATAATTTTGATGATTCAAAATATTGATCATTGGCCATTTGTAAATTTTTATCATTTTTATAGAAGTGACTTCCTTCAAAAAATGGAAAATCATTTTGATATCGAGATGATAAAGCCATATTTCGATCAACACTAAGATCCAGTGGACAGTCCTGATCATCTGACTTTTTTAAATACTTTCTCATTTTTTCATTTCTAATAACACAAGCTCGTTTATGTTTCAATGGTAATATTGCATTATCATCTTCAGGAGATTTAATAAATGATTTTGAATGAATTTCACTATTTTGTATAGTTATATCATCATGTCTTTTCTGAACATGTCTTGTTAAATCACCTTTCCATCTACATTTATATTCACAAAACGGACACTCAAACGGTTTCTCGTCTGTATGTACTCGCATGTGTCGTTTCATTTCAGAAAACCATTTCGTTTTATATCCACACACTGCACATACAGGTGTTGCACGATGTGGTTTCTTTCCATTTTTTTTATTCTTTAATTTCGAAACTGCACCAGGTTTGCTTTTAGCTGCTAGCATTTGAACAATGGCAGTTATGTCTTTTGCTTGTTCATTATTATGTCTGCGATTCAAATGTCTAGCCAGCCAAGCAAGATGATCAAAAGTGACCTCACATAATGGACAAGAATATTTCTTTTCTGAATGTTCCATCATTCTTCTAGAAGAGCCACCACCTGATTTTACAGCTTTTTGCATTTTTGGTTTTGCAACAATAGGGGCATTTTCAATGAGAGGTGTTTTTAGATATGGATCATTGACTAAATCTGAATTCATTGTTTTGTTCCCATTATTTCTAGAGATATGAATACTTCTTGATTCAGTACTTCTTTCAGCTTCAATATTTTCATTTTCAACTATCCTCTCACTTGTGCAGGTTAGATCATTATACGAATTTGTTTCTGTCATGTTCTTCTCATCATCACTATTATCACCAATTATCATAAGATCATTTACAGAATTAATAGATTCACTATGATGGTTAACAATATGAATTGTAAGTGACTGCTTGCTATGAGCAGAAAAACAACATTTTGGACATCTATAACTTCCTTCACTAATATGATTTTTCATGTGTCTGTCTAAATTCCATTTGTATGCAGTTTTAAAATCACAATGAGGACATTTAATTTTTGAAAGTGAATGATATCTTACATGTTTTGTATATCGAGATTTCACGTGAGTTACGTAAACACACTGCAAACAACGATAAAATTTCTTTTTGAGGTGTTTAGTTTTCTCATGATGTAATAATACTAGCTTGCTTTTTGTATGAAAGTGGCAAGCAGAACACTTAAATTTTTGTTGAATTGGTTTTTGTAAACAATCTTTCTCTACTTCATTATATGCATTACCTGATGATGATGGTGATGGAAGTTTTTGCGATGTATCTTCAGATGGAATTGTTGGTTCTAATGCTACTTCATCACTTCTCTGTTTTTCTTTTCTTATTTCTGGCTTAACAATTATTTTATTTTTCTTTTGTGATACACAACTCTTTTTAGCAACTTGTGTTTTACCTTTTATAGAGTTATAAGCTCTTTTAATTGATGATATTTGTCTATGAACAAGACCATAATGTCTTTGAAGTTTCTGAGGATTTTTTGAAGCATAGATACAGTATTTACATTCATATATTGTAATTTTTTCTTTATGAACATCTCTGCGGTGAGCCAAATATTCTCGAGGATTTGTTGTTTTGAGATCACAAGGTTCACAAATGTAACTACGTCTTACTTTAGCTGGTTCAAGCTTCTTTGCCATTTCATTCATTTTATTTGGTTCAAGTCTTTTTGATAAATCATTAATGTTTGTTGTATCAGGTGATTTTGGAGTTTCCGTAACAATCTTTTCTTTAGTTATTGGTATTTGAGAAATAGTAGGTGGTAAAACAAACATATCAGGTGTACCTTCAATTTCATTATATGGAACTTTGTTTGAAATAGGTTGAGTTGGAGGAATAAAATTATATGGTTCGTTAAATATTGGAGCTTGATTAAATGGATTATATTCGTTACAACTCACAGCTGGTTGTGGCAGAACAGGAAAAGGTTCTTTAAAAGTAGGAACTGTCCCAAATTGTACATAATCATTAGGAAAAATTTCGTATTGAGGAATTTCACTTGGAAAGAGAGGCTGTGACTGAATGTCCTGAAGACCTCCGGCAGGACAAGTCTGTCTATGGATTCTCAAATCATCAGTTGTCGTAGCAAAAAACCCACAGAATGCACAAGCATTGACCTTGTTTAAACCGTGTATCTCCCTTCTGTGTCGATATAAATTGGTACGATACCTTGTAACAAATGGACACTCAGAACAACGAAACACTTTGGTCTCATGCGTGGTGGCACGATGTCTCGCAAGCATTCGATGACTTCCAGCTATATAGCCACATAGTTCACAGGAAAACGAACCAGGCATCGCAAACATTCAGAACAATAATTAAGAAAGTGGTTGTTTACACAAAAATGAATGCTAACAGTAAAATGTATCTGTAAAAAACAAAAATGAAAATAATCATTAGAAAATAGTTCACTAAAATATAGTTTAATTAAATTTTAAAAATACAGTAGAACCTCGATTATCCGCCCTAATTGGGGACTGGGGTTGGTCGGATAATTGAAAAGTTGGATAACCGAAAAGTATGAAAAATCCATTATTAGTGTAGTATATTATTATATCCCATGTAATTAGTATATTATTATATCGCTATTAACCTATTTTGCGTTGAATTTTCATCGATGTTAAGCCTAACAAAAATTTTTTAAAATAATAATCGTTGCTATTGTAGCGCCACATCACTAATGGACATTTGAAATTTGCCGACTAGGACGGTCGGTTAACCGAGGGGTCGGTTGATCGGGAGGCGGATAATCGAGGTTCTACTGTAAATATATTCAGACAGTTATTAACAAGATTAATTTTAAATTATTTAAACATTAAGTTGTAAGTAAAATAATTTCATATTCTTATAATCTTCAGGAAATAAATATAAATCAATGCTAAATTTGAAATAAATTATTATTATTAAAAGCATTTTTTAGATCAAATTTTATGCACATTTATCCCAAAAGTTATTATGCAACTTGCTTAAATTAAAGCAACACAATTATAAATAATAATATGCAGCTGTTCCAAAACACTTTTAACTAGTCTTAAAAATATATTCAAGTTAAATGACTTTTGGGCACCCTATATATTTAAAAAAGTGAATGACAGTTATTTTCTAGAGAATCTTTATTATGTCTTATAATAGGTCATTTCTAATTCAAAAATGCTCTGTTCTCATTAAAAATTACAGACATACCTCTGTTAACATTACCTCTGGTATCAAAACCTCAAATCAAGGGGGCTGGAAATTATGAAATTCTTTAGTCCATAATTTCCAGCCCCATTTAACATAAAAATATCAAAATTTCAGGATCAATGCCCATAAGTCATCTGATTGCCAAACAACAGTAACTGATCACTTATTACAAGTTATAGGTTTGTCTGTTTTAACAGTTTCACGTGTCATCAGAATAATTTAGTTGCCTTCATAAGGCATGTTTCAGTGTGATGTACTGCAGTAAATGAAGTATGAATAAAAGAATAAATTGTACTAAAAGAAGAAAATAACATTCAATGGACTAGAAATGAAGATGGCTCAATCAATAAGTTTTATTAACATATTTGATCTACTGGACCATGAAGAGAGATCAGATCCTGGTGTTCTTCTATACTTCTGATGTGATACTTAATTTATTGCATTTCTTTTTTCTCTCTATTTTTACACTTGAAGTTATATATATTTATTTTCTGGACTTCATAATTAAAATGTTCTTTTATAACTTCTTGTCTGAGCTCCAGGGATATTGCTTCAGCTTCTCCCTCCTCCTTGATAGCCCTGTTGTTCTGTCAGATGTGGATCTTATACTAGATTGGCTTCAGAAAATTTGAGCAATCTTATCAGAAATAGGACAACATATTATAGCCTATACTACTGTACTTTTGTTCATAGAGTCACAAGAGACAACACAAAGTTAATGGGATTAAAAGACAGCAGCAATCAATAGAAAATATATATCTTTTATATTCTTAATTTGTTTTTTTCATGATTCTTACTTATATGACATAATAATTATAATGAGAATAATCCCATATTCATAAGTAAATACTTTATATAAATTAATCAGAGACAAAATTTTCACTTGTCGATGATCATTATGCAACATAGGTACTAATTCAAGTACTATTATATTATAAAATTTAACACTTTCAAAAAGTAAAAAGCATTAACTATTTCAATTAATAAATTATTTCTCGTATCATATTTATAATTATTGACATTTATTAATTATGTTAGAACACAATCATGATATTTGAGGTGGAGCATTAGCAAAGCCTCTTCTAAGTGGCTTACAACATTGTGTTTGTTCTCAAAACCTGTTCAATTGATTTTGATTAAACTTTGTCATTTTTCATTAATTGCAATGAGGAATCCAAAAATGTAGTAAAAAAAAAATCAAGGTCTATGACTTTTTAATGTAGAGGACGTGGTTGCTGTATCATCAAATGCAGTGTGTAGTGTCTTTGTAATCCAAAAAGAATTGGTAGACGAACGAACAGCAATTGGTTAGAAAACGTTACATTTTATTTAAAAATTCTATGCTGTACCATTATATGACAAGTAAGCATTTTTATGTTATCATCACCTCGTGTTTTAGTTATGTTCCTACTAACCAATGTCGTAAAACTAACCTTAATTTTTTTGTGTAATCTTAACAGCACTGAAGAGGGGTTGGGAATATAAGCCAACCCGAAATGCATCTGAATTAGGAATTTTTAAATAAAACGTAACATTTTCTAGCCAATTGCTGTTCGTTCGTCTACCAATTCTTTTTGGATTACAAAGACGCTACACACTGCACGTCTATGACTTTGTTTTCGAGTTATAAGGTCATTTCATGAACACATGCAACAAAGCAATATTGTATGAATCACATGACTTTGTAGTTCGATGTTTCATGGTCGCTAGGATGTCTTCTATGGGCTTACAGAATCAAGTTCGTTCTCAAAATTTAATGGACTGATTTTGATAATCAAAGCAATCGATGATGATTGCTTTGTTCTTGGATCACCTCTCTGTGTCGGCAAGTGCAAGGATAATCTCTGTATCTAGCCTGTGCAAGGATCATGTCTTCCATGGCTGGCAGGTACAGTATAAGGATAGCCTCTTTTGTAGCAGAAAGTGCAAAGTTCACCTGTCCACATTCACCAGGTAAAAAGATTACCTCTTCTGTGCATAATAAGTACAGGGATTTCTTCAGGGTATTGCAATAGTTTGTTAATTTGTTTGTATTGCAATAGTTTGTTAATTTGTTTGTTAATAGTTTGTTAATTTGTTGTATTGCAATAGTTTGAAGAACTTTGTTGTATTGCAATAGAACTGAGGCAGAGCCTCAGTTCTATTGCAATACAACAAAGTTGCTCAATGTCCTAGTAAGTAATATAGTATTATAATACTTGTTTGCAATTATTATAGGCTCAAATTAGATACAAACAAATTTGTTAAAAAGTACTGTACAGTACTTTTACTACAATAATCAGTTTAAAACAGATTTCTTAACTAAAGGAAATTTCTTAACTACAGAAATTTTAAGACAATAAAAATCAAAATAATTTAGTTATGGTTGATGGCTAAGACAGTTAAGGCATCAGCCTACCACTCTGAGTGACTCAGGATTGAATTCAAATGATGAACTACCTAGGAATTTCTAACAAGCAGTTTATTAGATACATTGATATATCCAGGATATATCAATGTATCTAATAAACTGGATAAACTGGATGGTGAAGATATATCAATATATCATCCTTCACCATCCAGTTTCTCCCACTATGGGCCTGGCTATACTCACACTGGATATGGAAGAAAAGCCCCCTTAGTGCCCACAGGGTGGAGTTAAAAATGAAATGATAATTAATTATTAAACTGACTACTGTATTATTGAATTTTGTAAAATGAATATTCCTTTTTTTAATAAATTATAAAATAATCAATAGGATGACTATCACGCCAAAATATTGTATAATGAAATAAAGACACTGAGTTCAGCATTACATGCATACGTTTTCTTATCACAAGCACTTTTGATGAACTTATAGTCGTCATCAGGCAAATACAGAGATTTACCAAAAAGTACAAAGGTACTTTTCAGTAAATCTCTGTGTTGAAGGTACAAACATCGTTGCCATACCTTGCACCCCTCTCTATACGCATCTGCAGAATCTTTAAGCAGCACAATTTTGTACTACCACTATCCCCACTTCCAAACCTATGCAAACTTATTTGTAACGATAGAGACAAATTTTCCACTCTTGAGAAGTCAGGGGTCTATGCTGTACCTTTGGAAAATCTTGCAACAGGAGTAAACACAAGATATATCGGGGTCACTACTAGAATGCTTGCCAGCCTTGATGAGCACCAAGATAATGTTATGAGGGGTAGGCACACCACCAAGCTCTCAAGAAAGGTACTTGAGCAGGGTTACAACCTGCTATGGTCCCAAGCAGTTATGCTCAAGAGCTGCAAGGATCGAAAAATCGTTTTTATATGGGAGTCTCTTCTTACTACCACCTTTGACACTTGCAACACTCCTATGCTTGATCTGCCCAGTGTATGGGTCATGCTATACAAGCATTTAAGCAAATATTAACATTCTCCAGTATGCGTATAGCATGAGCCTGGTTCTGCACATGCACCAGCTTGCACTTCACAGAGCTAACTGCTCGTTCAGTTTTCAAATTATATTTGAACATTTGTCTCGTGTTCTTAATGGCTTTGACAAAGTTTCAACTTATATTTTATGCGTTCTATTCTACATCGGATTATTTCCGTTTAATTTTTCGGTAAATCTCTGTATTCGCCTCATGACGATGACTATAAGTTTGTTGAAAGTGCTTGTGATAAGAAAATGTATGCATGTAACGCCAAACTCAGTGTCTTTATTTTATTATAAATTATAAAAAGTTTTGAAGAGAAAACTGAGGCATAACTTTACAATGCAAGACTGTATAACTTAAATTAAATGATGTATATTTGTATTTCACAATGTTGAACAAAGAATGACTATGTACTGTACTGTACAATAGCTTATATTAGCAGCAATTTCTTAAGTTTTAAATAATTACAATGCCAGAAAATTAGTAACTATACTGCATTCGAACAAATAACAACTCCCAAAGCAGGATTTGAACCTAAGATCTAGTAAATAAAGAATATTACCCCACTGAATCAACAAGCATCAGGACTTACTTGAACAATGTAAGCTGGCAAGTATCTTTATTGAATTCCTACATATATATTTTTCTTTGTACAGCTCTTTTAATAAATATATTTTTTTAAAATTATTTTAATCGAAATTCATCAACAAATAAGTTGCAATCATACTATATACCATATTTCCTCAAATAAATTCTGGCAAATAAACGTGCTGTTAAAAATAAACTAAATTGAAAAGCATGGGAAACACAAAGTATCGTACTATATAGCATAAATAGTTTAGGGTGATAGGTAAGGAGTTTAACTAAAATTCTATCTCTTCAAATTGTCTAGTCGAATAGCACATTCTATTGCAAGATTCACAGGAATATTTTTTGAAATAAAATTATAAATATTGTCAAAATATTTATTTGAAGCCAAAATAAATATTGAGCATGGGAAAGCTACAGTCAAATTCATAAGTCAAGAGCTTGTCAGCCAAAGGATAATTAATAAAACTGATTCAAACTCAGAAAATGGTTATCACGAACTTGATTCCTATGACAACATTGAAGCAGACACAAATGACAATGTAATAACTGAATCAGAAGATGTTGAGTTAATCCAAACTATGAAAACAGTAATTAATTTCAAATATTGTAGCTGTAATTCATAAATATAGTCAATAAATGGTTCTGTCAGTTCAAAAAATGTGTGAGTAAGGTATTTCTTTCAAACTTTAATCACTCATCTATTGTTGTAAGGTAATAAACCTCTGCCTTGAAAAACCCCCAGGGATGCATACACTTTGTTTAAAAATAACCCTTCCTAGAATTTAATTGTGGAAATATGATATATAACAATATAAAAATAGTCATAGTGCAATAGCGGTCCAAGTGCCATGTTGGAGTAGGCCAGTGGGCATTGAATATGTCCTCAGGTGGTGCTGTGGGTAACTGCTGGTTGATTATATCTAAAGTACAATAATGTTTCTAATTAATTTTATTGCATAAAATTCCTTCAAAATTTTAAAATTACAGTGCATAATTCCTAATTTGAACTAACTAGTATATGGAGTCATTTGGATTAATGGGTTCATATCACAAAGGACTACAAATACATATTAAAAAAATTTTATATTGTATTTGTACATATGTAATTCCATATTTTTATATTTTACATATTCTAAACAGAAACACTGCTTTAAAATATAAATTTTTATAATATGAAAACAAACAAGTACAGGAATTGAAAAATTACTTTAAAAGAAATGCTTTTGAGTCTCCAATTAATGTATCCATTGAATTACAAAGATAATACAAATAATCAAATTATTTTTTAAAATCAAATTGATTACAACTGGTCAAGATAAAAGAATCAGGGCTCCTCTCTAGAAACCCTGGGTTCAAATCTGGATTATCTAAGAAATTTTACAGATGATTTGCCCAGATATATTGGGCTCCATCCTTTACTATGCAACTGGCCCATGATGGGTACAAAAAATATTCTCTTAAAGCCTACAGAACAAAATGAGTTAAACCAGACAATCTGCCAAATCATCATGCTATGATTAGTTAACTCTCAACAAACCCAGTTTAATTAAAAATTGGATTTGTTGAGTTGTTTATATAAAAATAGTTGAATAAATTTAAATTTTGATTTTATGTTTATATGTTATGTTATGATTCAATATTGATGTCACCAATTTCATAACCTTATTGACTACTTACACCCCATCACATTTTGTTAGCAATTTTTAGACATCCCCATGTTGATGTCTCACTTGATCTGCCAACCTAATCTTAGAATCATGCATTTCTATAAAACACATCTACAGTACATTAATAACAACTGAGAACTGGATATGATATATTAAAAACACTGACATCCAACAAGAATATCCAGCAGTAAAATTTTAACTTAATTAAATACTTAATAAAATCAACGTTTTCAACAAACTTAAGTTGTCATCTTCAGGTTAAAATGTAATTAGGAAGATAAAAGAAGAAATTTGAAAAAAATTAATGTAGCATATTATTATTGGTTGTAACTGACATGTGATTGAATCATCAAAAGGGAATATAAAATAAAGATCTCCAGGCATGGAAAAACATTTCTGCCTCCCTATAATTTATCACTGTATCTTAATAAAAATAATTAAAGACCTTTTAAAGTATTTCTTAAATTAAAATTTTACTGCTGGATTTTCTGGTTTGTGATTATTTGTAATATTACAATATATTTATTTATATTTCCTGCCAAGGCAAGGCTAATTTAAAAATAGACCAATAACAAAAAAATTTTAAAAAATTGAAATTTACCACAAGAAAAAGATGATACTGTACTAAGAAACTCCTAAAGTTAACATTATATAGTAATGTTAGCTCCAAAATATTCTATTTGTTTTAAATTTTATATGTTTCTGTTAGATATTTCATTTGTTATTTATTTGTTTTGTATTTTGACCATGATGATTGCCCATGGAGCACATTATTCCCATTTACCCTCTTCAGATAAAATTGACTGTGTGTAAAGTTTGTCTTTCCTGGCCTTAACTTAGTTACCTTTATTACCAACTTATATAAGTCTATCTTTCAGCATTATCTATTTGTACTCTGTATCTGTAAAGGTTAAATTTTTGCCATTATCCTTACATATTAAAAGTTCTACTAGAGCAATTCCAACAGAACAACTTCTACTAAAGTGCAACTATTTAAATGAGTAAGAACTTTGTGTAATCATTGATCAAAATTCTTCTGCATAATGATTTTGGTAAAAAATTATTTTCAAAAATTTTCCTATTTGAAGTATTTAGGATATCATCTCATTAATGATCTGTCCTGTCCTATCCCATCACTATCTGTCAAAATTTTTACATATATAAAATCTGAATTGAGAAGGGGATATCAATCACTCAATTAGCAAACTAAGTAACTAATTACTATAATGGCATACCTAAATGCTAATATGTACATAAAAAATATCCATTGACTGAACTTGATGAATTATAAATTTGTATTATAATATTTAATACATAAAATTGTAAAATAAGTTGTTCATTAGAATATAAGTAAGGAATATATTATGATGATTAAAATCTTATCCAAATTCTATTAAAACTTGTTTAGTAAAATGTTGAAATAATAATGAATAATTTACAACTTTGCAAATTTACACTGAACATATTATAATCTTTCTTTATTATCATTATTAATTCATTCATGATACATGAAACAAACCTAACTGAAATGAAAACATTGTTGTGAGGTAGCAAGAGTTTTTATTTAGCCTACAGTAATACCTCGACTTACGCAATTTTCAAATCTCGTCGATTCGTCTTTTGTTTGAGCGCCACGCAACTCTAGATTACTCATTCCTCTCACTATTGTTCGGCTTAAATGTTCGGACGTGTCGCATGGAATCAACACATAGCTCCAATTTATTTTGTGTTATTTATTTCTGTGTTTGTTATATCTACGGAGATTTGAGAAACTATGTGGTGATTTTTTGTAACTGTGAACGAATCAAAAGATGAGATAAGATTAACGAGAGCATTTATTAGCTTACATACATCCGACTTGGGTTTTACACAAATTGCGAAATTATACCCAGATTTACGTGAATTCGACTTACACGGTTATCGCTCGGTCCCACCTATCGCATAAGTCCGGGGTATTACTATATAGTGATATTAATTTAGTTACATTATTTTTCATGTGTTTTACCTGCTCTGTCCATGCTGCCATCCAGTGGAGCACTGGAACAAATATGTGCATTTGCTCCAGATTAGTCTACATACCTTTTGACTAACTTCTGCACCTGCTCTACAGAACTTTAGTCAATTGTATAGGACAGTACACTAAGAAAGAAGCATGGAATTCCCTGCATATGTTATCCATTGCAATGGACTTCAGAGACTGCTCACTTTCAACCAGAAGAGGAGAAAGTCTCAAAGAGATACCTGGACAATACCTAGATGAAATCCTGATATTGTCTGAAACCATCTTGCGGGCATCACCCATCCATGCAAACACCCAAATAATGTAAAAAGTGTCCTAAGGGTCATTTCTTCTGCTAGATTCTTTTTCCTAATCAGGTAAATAGTTTGAGATTTTTGAATAATCTGCAATTTTGTAAATTGACAATACAAATTAATAAACAAATTTTATTGTAATTGTTAAATGTATTTTAAGTTTTATACTAATTATTATTGTAATATATAATTTTTGCATTATACAAATACTGGACTGACTTTGTTAGCAAAAACTATATATTAAAATAATAATTAGTATAAAACTCAAAATGTCACAAATTTCAATTTAATAATTACAACAATAAAATTTGGTTATTTGTGAAATTTTGAGTTTTATACTAATTATTATTTTAATATATAGTTTTTGCTAACAAAGTCAGTCCAGTATTTGTATAATGCAAAAATTATATATTACAATAATAATTAGTGTAAAACTTAAAATACATTTAACAATTACAATGAAATTTGGTTATTAGTCAATTTACAAAATTACAAATTATTCAAAAACTCAAAAATTAACCTGATTAGGTAAAAGAATCTAGCAGAAGAAAAAAATTCTCAATCAGAATCAATCAATCGTTTACAATTAAACAGCCATACAACAAACAGTAAAAAAACAAAGACTAGCTTGATGTCTTTTATACAGTGCAGATTTGCATAATAAACGTGCTGACAAAAAAAATTTTGCTTAACTTATATGTGTACTAATATCTAGTTAAATAATAATCTACTATATTTTTGTAATATTTTTAGTCATTTTTAAACTCTAAATTAATGGTATGCAATTCATTTCATTATTATGCAAAAAAAAAAAAAAAAAGCTCTAGTTAAGAAGTGTTGAGATAGCAGTTGAGGTTTTGCATAATCCTACTCACAAAACTCAATAAATGAAACAAGATGAAAAATAAATAATGTAAGTAACTAAATTTAACTATAAATAAAAATTCCTAACTTTCAATCTCATATGTTTATTTTAAAAGTAATATTTTCAAGGAACAATTCATTAACGATTTAAAAAAAAAAAATGTTTAGTTTTTGCAGAAGTAGGACTGATTATATAAGAGGAACAGTCAAGGTGAGTCCTATAAGTAAGAAGATGCAGGAAAGTAGATTAAGATAGTTTGGACATGTGGAGAGAAAAAATGAGAACTATGTTGGAAAGAGGATTGGGAAGTTGGAAGTGGGGAAGACTGAAGCTGAGATAGAGAGAGGGAATGGAAGAGAAAGGATGTGCTGGATAGAGAAAAGTGGAGAAGACAGATTATATGGGGTTAGCATTCCCTCTTTAAACATGGGAAAAAGCACAGAGATGTAAAAATTTTATATTTTCTTCCATTAGAATCTATCAATTGTCTTGTTTTTAATAAATCAAAAAATTATTTAAAACTTGTTTTTAACAGAAATATGAAAACAGAGTATTAATATATAATATACTATGAGCAAAACAATATACAGAAGGCAGTGAAGTTAAACATGGAAAATTATTAATTGCATTAAATAACAATATTGGTCAAAACTGAGACATATCTACAAACAATAATTTTATAAAACATTGATTTAACTATCATTTTCTCTTTCTTATGGCACTATTTAAATCTGTGGTTTATGTCAACCTAAAACAATAGAAAATCTAAAGAATAACATCACATTAGAATTTGAAACCAATAGAGAGAATCTCACTTTACTATGAACAAATCTAAGGTCATGTGTTTTAAATGTTCAAATTGGCTTTCCTTTTAATATAATAAACTGCCTATGGAGTCTGACATTTGTGGAAACATCGTATATACAGTTGAAGCAAAGGATTGAGGCAGAAAAAAAAAATGAAAGTCAAAAACATTTTCAGCCTCCAATTTCAGATAGAAAAACTTATACACAAGAGAAAAAATAAAGTTAGAAAAATCATTATTTATCTTTTACATCAGTAGTTTCTCTTCTTGCCTTAAAAGCAAAGTCCAATGAGTTCTTTCATTCTTCCCTTGGTTTTCTTCTACTTATAATATTCAACTTCTGTTTCTCTACTATTTTTAACTATTCTTTCAATATCTACTCTCAACAGCTATTCTATTTAAATAAACTTTAAGTTAAAGTTTTAATAGGTAGATAACCTGTTGGCAATTTAAACTTAAAACAATTCAAAATATACTACAATAGCTGATGATGATAATTACATTATAGAATGTTATTTTTATTGCTTGTTTGAACTAATATGTTTCATTCATACAACTGACAGAGTGCTGATAAATGATTACAATAAATAATGTATATATGAACAAACATTCTGGAGATAATAGTTGTATTGAGAAATAACTAGCACTTACAAGAATGACTTATATATTCTTTTTATATGCAGAAGTTTAATGCACATCAGTTAAATTTTATTTTTTCATCAAAACTTTAATTGAATAAGAAGTTTTGATGATTGATTAAATTAATTCTTTTTAATCTCCTCTTGAGCCTAGATTCAAAGTAAAAATAAGAAAAAATATCTGCTAGCAATGTGTTTTATTAATAAATTTTTTAAAATACAATTTCTCTTTAAATAATAAACAGTTTGAGATAAACAACTAGCCACTATATATTAATATATCTATAGAATTCCAGAACAAGTTGTTTAATGACAAGTTTATTTCAATATTAAAACTTTGAAACAACATTCTATTTATTTGGAAAGGATGTTCAATATCTTGTAAACAACTACTTCTTTATCATAGTAAGTATTTTTTTTATAAAGTCATTTTTAGAGTAGAGCAATATTTCTCAAACTACATTCCTTAGAATATAGAAGCTCCTTGGAAGAATGTAAAAACAGGGTGCAATTTGAATAGGGAATAGTGGGGATTTTTTCCCTTCTATCTTTCATATCCCTGACTCTGCAGAAACAGAAGTACAATACACCCTGTTAAGAAGTTTTTGAAGGGATGGCAGTAAAAAAGTTTGTATGCAAGAATTGTAAAAAAATAATTTTTTATTTGTATATTCAATTTAATATCAATATGAACGTAATATAACATAGTATAGTGTAACACAGTAAAATAATAAGATGGTATAGCATTAGACTACAGCAAGGTACTTAAGTGTCTGGTATCAATATGACATGTCAACAGTTAATGGACAGCACCAGATAGAGAATATGGTCAAAACAATATGATCCAGCTAAATTAGCAACCACCTCAAGTATACATGTGTTTGATATATAATAAAGTTAACTGCAGATGTTCACCATATCACTTATAAAAATAGTAAAGTTTTAATAAAGTTATATAACGAATGAACTGGATAAATATACTATTAATAAAACACACCTTTAATAATCCAGCTAATAAAAATTAATAATATAATAACGTTTTCGATCGTTTCTTAACGATCTTCTTCAGTTACCATAACATAGAATAAAATCGAACACAAAAAAGAACGTAAATACGAAATTAAAATAATTTTTTTGGATTAATTTTTATTTTTCGTTTATTTTTATCTACTTTTCCGTTATTTATATTTTAATTTCGTATTTACGTTCTTTTTTGTGTTCGATTTTATTCTATGTTATGGTAACTGAAGAAGATCGTTAAGAAACGATCGAAAACGTTATTATATTATTAATTTTTATTAGCTGGATTATTAAAGGTGTGTTTTATTAATAGTTTTAATAAAGTATGGCAACAAAGATTATAGTTTGTCTCCAACAGAAACTTCTTAAGTGGGTAAAATATTGTCAATGGGACTAATATTTTGAAATTTCTTACATGGAAAACTTGTTACACAGGAACTTGTTATGTGGGAAAATTTTAATATACATCTTACAGTGTAAATGCAGGGACTGGAAAATTTGGACTTCTTATGCAGGAAACATTTCATGTAGAAACTTCTTAAATAAAACCAGAAAAAAGGGCTAGGCTGGGATACAGTAGAACCTGTTTGGTTCTATGTCTAGCTCTTATCAAACTTGTGGGTGTTTTTTAAAACTACAAGTGTAATTTTATATAAACTAAAGGTGATTTATAAGTGTAACTGTATAAATGTAAAATTGTATGATGTTTTCCAAAAGACACTGATTGCACAGAATACATGTGGTCAGTAACCATTTTGTTTTCTTTTTTAAAATCAAGATTTTCTTCTGCTTCCCTGTTGTTGTCAGTACTGCTAGACACAAATGTGTAGAAATGCTTAAGATAACATACCTATGTACATTTACAATAAACATCCCTGAAGGATAAATATTTAGGTGATCTCTTTCTAAACTACAAACTCAGTAAAGTGTTGTTTACTGGTATCTTTTTAGTGTGACTTGCATGTTTTAAAGTGATTCAAAAAATATTATAGTTACAATACATATAAATAATCTGAATTCTTTTCTCACTGTAGTAGTACTATTACCATAATCTTTGTGCTACCCACCCTTTAATACTAAAATGAGATATTATTTTAAGTTTACCATACATAAACTGATTGATCAACACCTTTCTACAAATTTTTACAAATCTCTCACTCTTTATATTGCAGAATCTTTTAAAAATTTCTAATACTGTAGTTGAAAAAATTTATTGCCGACCCTAAATTTTATGGCATTCAATATTAATCATTCAGCCACTATAGCAAACATATAATCCATCACAATTTCATTCTAGAAGCTTTTAGGCAAATAATTGCTGTTGTTATGTTTTTTTTTATTTTTGATTTACATTTTTATCTACTAATGAAATATATATTTTTTATGTTAATATACCAAAGCTTTTAACTCAACAGCAGTGAGGATGGGATACGGAAAGAAGTTCCTTAGTATGTTCCTTAATTAATAGGATTTTAGGGTTCTATATGTTAGAAAAGTATCACTGGAATAAAAACTACATATTTATATTACAGAACATAATTAAAGTATTTGTGCTCATGTTTAAACTCAGCAATTTACCTATGTCAAAATTTATTATTGTTTTAAATATTTTGTGCAATTTCTTAAGATCAGGGTGGAAGTACAATGAAGCAAAGCAGTTCTGCCAGAAAACACCAAGTTTTTAATAAAAGATATTAATATTTTTAATCTCTCTAATTTTAAATTTTATTGTAAAATTTAGTGATAATATGTAGAAATACTGTAATATATTTAAATTTCTGTAACTTCATTAAATAAGAAATAAATGTAAAATTCAAATGAGTTATTTTCAAGTATACAAAAAAAGACCTTTTTCATTTGCAGCCCCCAGACTCTAAAACTGTATTTGGTGGCATTGTATGCATTTTATAAGACTAAGACTGTTCAGAGGGATTTATATCATGCAACAAAAGAAATACAAAACTGCAGAAGTGATTAAGTTTAGTACAAAAATAATACTTATTTATACACAGAAAAAAGGATTTGCATTGACTATCTACAAACAAATAGTAAGCATTACTTTTTAAAATAATTTTTAAGAAACTTGTAAATTCAATCAGCTTTAATGCAAAATTAGTCAATATGCATAGTTGAAATTTAATTCTCATAAAATTTTTACTATTCAATTGATAATTTTATATTAAGAAATTGTGAAATTGTAAAAAGTTGCACAGTTGTGAAAAAAATATCCTATCCTTGCAGCAAAATAATAAATTCCAATTACTAATTACTTCAAATCTAATGAATGAATNCAGGTATCAGATCCAGCATTGTTACTTTTTCACAGACAGGTAAGATCTGACTGAAATTGGATTTGGCAGTCAAATCGGAAACCAAAATAGAATTTCACACTATTTTCGGTTAAGTTAAACTTACATAAAAAATCCAGCGACAAATTGCTTAACTTTCCTGGCAACATTTAAAATTTAGGTGATGCCATCTGTTATGATATTTTATTTTATAAAAACTTTTTATATTTTTAACTATTATAAAATGGTAAAAAGTTAAATTTAGAGTGTAGGGAAGGATGGGTTTTATAAAAAAATTTCAAATGCTAATAACAAGTAAAATTATCATTAAGTCTGACCCTACTCAAGATACACACGACCCCTTTAATCACCAAAACTTAATAGTATCAATCTCCCTAATAAACAAACCTCCCTGCAAAATTTTAAAAATGTTCAGCAAACAGCACAGTTTTGGGGGTAGGGATGTGTTTTATAAAAAAATTGTAAATGCTAATAATGAGTAAAATTGTCATTAAGTCTGACCCTACTCAAGATACACAAGACCCCCTTTATCTCCCCATCCCGCCACCTTTAACCACCAAAATTTAATAAGCATTAATGCCCATCATATACAAGCCATCATGCCAAATTTCATTACTTAAACTTTACCCCATCATGAGATATTAAGCAAAATAGACACCAACACATGAGCACACAGCCATAAAATTTTTTTGTCATTTTTTGACTTATTTGGATTCAGGTCTCCAAACATGGAGATTTGCAAAACCTCGGAGGGTCAAATTTGACACCATTCTAATATTTTCCCTTGTTAAGGCCATCTAGGAAAGTAAAAGTAATTCCTATCTTTTATACTTCATTGTGTAAATAATTCTGTCACCTTTCTGAAACTTGTTAAGATGAATGTTTTATTTATATATAGAATATGATTTTGATTTATGTTAAAAAACTATAATGCTATTTTGAATGTAATAATTTATTATTATTATTTTTTTTGAATACTTCTATAAAGTATCTACTTTGTAATTATACTTAAATTTATAACTTGTACTGTAATAATGTCCCGAGCAACCTGTGAGTTATCTGTTTTAAAGTTAATTTGAAAGCAGATGTATTCTAGAAATTTAAGATTATATGCTAGGAGCAGGTGGTACATTGCTTTAAAGTAATACAAAGGAAAATTACAATTTATAAAATTAAATCATCAATTTAAATTCGTTATAGAAATGAAACTGAAGATAAGTTATGCTAACTATAACAAATAAAATCCTGAAATACATGCATGTTACATTAGAAAATGGATTATAGCAGTCAGTGAATATTGAAATTTATTGAGAAAGAAAGGATTCTACAAGACAAGCAGAGATCATTGGAGATGGTTAAAAAAAAGAAAAGCAAATGCATATAATAATTTTTTAAGATAAACAAACCTTCAACTTTTGTCATGTCATAAGTATAATATAAAAATGTTCAAATGATCTTTACAATGTGACAGAAATGCATCAAGTGGTAAAATATGACTACAGCTATCCCTTGATAGTCCGACGTTTTTTAATCCGACATGCTTAGTAGTCCGACGCACCTCCTGTCAAGGTACCCATCCCCGTTACGTGTCTGCTTGCACAGAAGCATGTTGCGACATGAATCTCCCCATCCAATTTTTACACGATGACACACATTTCGTGTCTTTTCTGTGAGCAGTTCTGTTCGAACAGTTGGAGTAGGGAATATTGTAAGCTACTGCTAGCAAAACAATGCAAAATATGTAATTATTTTCAGTAATCAGGACCAAAAGTGTCCTGTGTTAATCCAACACCCCTTTGGTCCCATACCTGTCAGACTATTAAGGGAGAGCTGTATTATGTATATTTTAATGCAGCAAATAAAAGTTACAGAAATAATTGAGAAAATGAGACAAAAAACTTCAGAATAATGATTACATTCTAATAATATTTCTTTATTTATATCTTTAATACTAAAATGAAATTTATTTATATTATGATGCTACATTTGTTTGTATTTTCAACTAACACAAAATACTGCATTATGTAACTGCTGTTTAGATAAGATTATCATGCAACCAAGTTTGGCCAAGACATTCCTGGAATCATGGTGTACAGGATCAAATCTGGGATTTTTAAGTCAGAAAGAAACAAAAATAAATAATTTGTATGTAAACATTTGTAATAATGATTTTATTGTTCCTTGTTTGTCACAAGGATTTGTGTTCTTGAATTTAATAATGAAGTAAAAAGAAAAGGAAATGAAGTAATTTAAATATTTTTTTATGACAAATATAATTACATAATGCTTATTTTCTATTTCTGTTCTGCCAATATGTAGTTTATGCATTGTCTGATGAACGAGCCTGCTAACAGAAATGAAGTTAATAAAGTTATAACAAAATTCTGTAATCTATTAAAAAGCATAGCTTATTTACATACTGTCATCCACCTCATATTTACTTTACTAAAAATAAAAACAAGTCCTTACTTAAAACAACTTAAACCACAAAGACCTACAGTTCAGCAAGAACTTTTGAAGAATTTTGCAAAAATTCCTGTTGGATTCTAATTTTTTTTATAGTTTAAGTTATTACTAATTTACATATTACTTACTAAAACTACTTGTTGAAATCCCTTGCAAAAAGCAAGGGATTTGTATAAGTAAGTTGGCAATTATTTTTAATACCTTTAGTTTCAGGAGCTGAAGATAGACATCATGTTGTTTTAGTAGTACTTTAAAGTAGCATTATCACAACTACTTTTATCAAAATAAAGTTTAATAAATTTGGAATGATGCAAAATAAATCTAATCAAACACATTTTCATGTAAATTTTTAAATTAAAAAAATTTGATATGCTAAACATAAAATATGATGGAAAAACTGGAATGTTTTATTATTGTATTTGTATTTTAAAACAACATTAAAAGGAATTTTATAAATTATAACATCATTAAAGGTAGATTGGAAATTAATTTTCAAGAGATTAGACTGAAGACAAACCTATAAATCATCTACTCTCACAGTAACGTAAACAAACTCAATTACTAAAGTAGCAACTAAACATATTCCAATATGTCATTTATTTATATAAAAATGGAAACATGATCTGTTTATTAATAGTGATAAAGAGCATTTTAAATAGGATAAAACTTTTTATGAAAGTTTTTTTATAATTAATAAATAATTTTTTAAACTAAAGTAATGATTTAAAGATATATAAAAGTGATACCCACACATTTTACAAAATATAAAATGTGTAGGTATGGAACAAAAGGACTGACACACAGACATCTTTTCACTTTGAGATCCACACTAAAAACTAAACTTTATACTTTGCAGTGCTGTCAGTTCTCGTTCTAAAAGAACGAGGTTACAGAACATAGAATATCGCATACCAAATTAAGAGAAACAAGATTACATACAAAATAATAAAATTTAACTATGTAAATTTTAACTTAATATTTAACTTAATAATATTTAAAATTTAAATATCAGATTTTGCTTATAGATATGGATCAGATCCATATAAAATGGAATTTTATCACATATATATATATCTGATAAAATAAGCAAGATAGGTTACTAATACATAAAATTAATACAGTAAAACTTCTCTATCTCGAAGCTCTATAGAGTACGAAATAACTTTTTGAGTTACAGATGATTCAAGTTGGAGAACAATAGTAAAAAATGCCAATTCCGGATAGATTTGTATTTTTACTTGTTTTGCATTATATAAAGAAACTATGATAGTGTTTGTTTCATATTAAACAGCCCATATAACACCTTTCAGCAAAATGTTCAATGTAACTAATGGAATTCAACAGCTTTGCAGGTGCTATATATATTGTTGAGCTAAAGTGAGAGGTCATCTCACTTTGAACTGGAATGTTGTTTGCAAATGGCTGTTGGACAGTAGATAAAACTGTTTGAATATTTTATGGAAATCAGATAATTAAGATCATTTTGAATAAAACAAAGAATGAAATTCAAGTCAGGAAAGTTGAAAGTAACATAAATCAGTGTTAGGGGACAATGAAAACCTTTGACTTTGGGAAAATTTAAGACGAGATATTAAATCTCTAAACTATTCTATTGATACCTACCTACCAAGTGCTTCAATTTCTTCAAATTAAATATTTGAGCCACAGATGTTTGAGAAGTTTTACTGTAAGTGTAAGAACATTATTATTCATGAAATTTTTATAAACTTAATAACTTAATTAAGTAAAAGTTATTCTTTAATTGATCTCATTAAAATTTTAATTATTGTTTTTTGTAAGTATTAAAAATTTGTAAATTCTTTATAAACTAAAGCTCTCTTGTCCCACATGCAATATTACATTATAGAGAAAGCATTATTATGCAAAAACTTTTAAATTGGTTTTCTAAACATTACTGTTTAGAAAACCAATTTAATTACTGTTTAGAAAACCAATTTCTAAACATGAATAAATAAAATTTTTAATTTTATTTATTCATGATCAAGACGTATGAAGTTTATTCATTCCTCTTGATCATGAACAAATAGCTGTATCATTAGCTAATTAGTTGTACAATAAAAGTATTTGCTTTATACTTATAGCTCATATAAAAGGAAAATATAAAAAGTGATTTATTTCTAAAATATTTTTTTTAAAATCTAAAAATATCTTAGAAATATAGAAATATATTCTCAATGAATATAATACTTAGCTTTAAGTACAGTACTTTTAAGAGTGCGCACAAAAAATGAAATATATTTGTCATCTGTGCAACTCTAAAATCTTTACATTATACATGAAAAGCTTCATTAATTAACAGCACAAATTACTTAACAACTAATGGTAGATAATAAAATTCATAAGAACTGCCATACTTTGCTATATAAGTATTGAAAATTTATCTAAAAAAATAACCAGATTCAATTATTTAAAGTTTAAACATATTCATTGATTCTCGAGCGTAATGAATGAGCTATATACCAAACAATATTATCATGACCTTAAACATAAAATTATTTTAATGTAAGATCTTTAACAAAATTCATACTCTAAAATTTAGTTCCATATTTATTTTTGCATAAAATCAAATTTTGATATATATACAATTATATGTTCTTGTACACTTCTCCATTTTAAGGTTTGAAGATTTTAAAAGGGAAGGAAGAAGAGACCTTGGTGACAGTATGAAAATGGATGGCAAAAACTGATTACATTAAGGGTTTTTTGAGGTTGTAGGGTTAAAAGACTTTCAGAATGTTTGGAGATAAATAAGGAATCAATTAAAGGAGATTAAAGGACTCTTATGAAATGTGGTCATTATTGTAGTGGGAGGAGGGAATGAGTGAAATTGTTTAATCTATGACAGGAGGGTGGAGTAGCAACTTCTCTACTCCATCCTCTTGTTATAATGGTTTTAGTATCCAAAAAGAGATTAGACACTTTTAATCTCCAAGCAACAGAGAAGTGTGTGAATCTCAGTTCAGACATAATGCCAATAGTATGTAGCAATATTGCTATGTATTAATCACTTGAGGTTCAAAATATAAACAATTTCAATCATCAAAGAAAATACTTCCAATTTTATAACTGAATTCTAAACTCTTTTCTTTAATGCATTACAGAATTAAACTTTTTACACTAGAAAATCAATTTATAAAAATTCCTGTATAAGAGATCTCACTATGTCTTTTGATCAATTCAAGATATATATTAACCAAATAATATTAATTGTATAAATATTATTTAGCAAAAATGTTATTCAATGAAATTATTAAAGCAGTATTTATAAGAAATAGTCTGTTTTGTATGGATAGTTGATAAAACAATTTCTCCAAAACATAGAAAATAAATTTTATATTATAATTCCATGAACATAATAAAAATTGACAAGAGAATAAATTAATATTTAACTACAGTGAAGAATTTAATTTATTGAATTTCAATTGTTTACAAAATTGTTTTATAGTTTAAATGGGAATATAACAAACAATGCATTATGCAGATGTGTTTTTAATCAATAAACTAACTTGAATATTTAATAATTGAATTTTTCATATGCTTAAACAATTGAAAATTATATTTTTAATTATATCAATCAATAAGTTTAAGTAAAAAAATATAACAAGTTCATCCATCCATCACCACAAACAGGGAGGGAAGGTCAGAGAGGTGTATAGTATGGGTATTAGTCTGTAATCAGCCAACTACAAAACTAAGTTTCAGACTGTAATCAGCCAACTACAAAACTAAGTTTCAGAAAATGAGATTTGAAAATTAGACTACCCAAAAATATTTTATGTAATCATTTGGAAATTTACATATCTGCTTACAGTTTCAAATATGTTGAATACAATAGGAATATTCTATTGTAGAAAAACTAAAATTTAGAGTTAGCTGCTTATGGTTCTATATCCACAATATGTGCTTGGGCATTATGAAAATAATGCTCAAGGGTTCTTTTAACAGTAAATAATAAATTGTCATGGTAAATTTAATTATTATTCTAATATTAATATACAAAAATGTAAAAATTCCACTGTTTTATTCATGCTGTTAAAGCATGCCCAATTATATACAGCAATTTATGTTGAACAATATTTTTCTGTCTGTAATGTCCAAAAGCACAAAAGGCTCTTTATTAATATTACATAATTTGGTAATATTGTAATGTCATTACAATACAATTAATTAAATATTTATTACAGTTAACACAATAAAGCCCGAATCGTATTTTAAAAAATGATTTTAATTTATTGTATTTCAATTTCATATGGAATATTTTATGCTCAAAATCAAAATTCCATTATATATTTTCAGATAATTCCCGTTGAAAAATTAATTTAAAAACTTCTTCAACAGATCCTCCAATAATAAATTAATTATCATTATTAAAATCGTAATTATTTGTAAAACAAAGCAACAATTCCAAAGAAATTTTCATGTTTGAAGATAAATTTTGCGCAGATGAAAAGATAATGGCGCCAAAATTTCTTATTCGAGATATTGCGGAAAAACGAGCAGAAAACAATAAATAAATTTCAAATAAATTTTATTAAGTTTTAAATAAATTCATTTCTATAATCGAAATCAAAAAGGAAAAACAATAATTTGTGAACCTTAATAACATAAAAATGGCGGACAACTTCCTACAACATTCCGCAACTGCATGGTCCTACCATTCCCGAAACAAGATTCTTGAAGGTTAACGACGTCAAAATTCCAGAAAATGCATGAAAATTTCATAACGTTTATTAAAACGTGCGAAATGGATGGGTACGAGACGCGATTTTAATAAAATTTGAAAATCTCTTCCTGGATTAACAGTCCCGATGACGATCCACGGAAATCCAATATGGTGGCCGTGGTCGAGATCTAGAACAAAAGCCAACCTTAAAGATCATCCTTACCTTTATTCTTTCGACGGCCGTCCGACGGAAAGAGGTAAGAATCCGACATTTAACAAACGTTTCCGTTTAACTCTTGGTAACAAAGTCGAAAACAATCGTAACCGAGGGACAGAAGTTGGACGATTGCTGGCACGGATGAGCGCCCGTCCGCCATCTTGTCTTCCCAACTCTGCTGCGAGTCTGCAGACCAACCAGAATGGATCTGCGGAACTCGAAGGTGGGATTGGTTTGACGCTCTACACGCCTATCCCGCTTGATGCGTGGTCCCTGCCACCATTCCTATCGATTCCTTCTGGCCATGGTTCAGTTTAAAGTAACGAAGTACCACATCCTTATTGGGAAAGTGGCAAATCCCATGCGCTTCTGGAGATCTCTCTTTAAATGCTGGAGAGCAACGTCGACGGCAACGAAACTTCACGCTTATACTTATCTCTTTACGCCCGAGATATTTAACAAGATGATCCAGAGTTAGTTTGAGCTAATTACTCCCCCCCTATTGGTACCATCATCTGCATAACCCATCCTCTACTTAGCGTACGTGGTCCATTATCGTGCTTCGTCTTCCTGCAATCAGCGCTTTGCCAACGATTTTTTAAACAAAAATCGAACATTTACGATTGATTAAACCATTGCTGCTAAACCCCCCTCACGCGTGACTACACAAAACTCGACGTAAACTACAGAAGGCACCGATAATAAATCGTACGAATTTGTTATTTTGAAATCTTTCATCATTATAATAGCATAACGAGGTGCATCGTGTTACCAGTTCGCGATCAATTACACTACTTATATAAGCGAACACATGACGAATATCCTGAGTGGTAATTAATGACGTCCTTGGAATTTGGGGCGCTCTTTACTCGCTCTTCCTATACCTGTATCTTCGGTTGGCTCGATGCCCTTCGATATATGTCTGTGTATATGTGTTTAAGAGGGAGAGAATAAGGTCGTGTGCAGAGTAGTAGAGTACTGTACCTATCGCTTAACCGTAAACTGCAGTGCGGCATCGACATACACATTCACACACAAACAACGTTAACGTTATCCAATGTTGTTGGTGTCATTCCAAACTGGAGTGGTACCGATGCCTTTAAGATGACCTTTACGATTTTCGTGTTGTGCGTGTGGCATTTTGACTCCTAATTCCCGAATCATTGTCATTAATTTTATTTTTTAATTTTCATTTATTTTCTTCATTGCTATCAGCTTTTTTTAAACTCCACGTGCCTTTAATTAGAACAACGATTATTGTAATTAACTAATGCACCGGCGCGTCGCTTTGTATAGAAGATACGCGCTAATTCGGAGCGTTGCGTAACGCGTACGGACGATATTATATATTATTCTATCGAGTATATTCATATAGCAGAGTGATTTAAGCTCTCTTCCTGTGTCGAGCAAAGTGGACGTCAACTGCCACACATCCTGGTTCTCGTACCAACACCCCTTGCTCTGCAGTGGTACGTTCCAGATAAAGCAGGTTCTACGATCCGCTCTAAAATCCTCCACATGAATACAATCCGGTATGTAAGCGATCTAGATGACTGAATGTATATAGATATATATTTACCAAAGCGAAATATTCATATTTCTATACCCCGGTTTAATACTAGAATATTTCTTTTAAATTAATTTCCGGTGTATTTTTAAAGCAAACAGACAAACGTACGGACTTAAAAACTCAATTGTAGCATTACAAATCGTAAGTGGTAATCCGCTTGCAGCTCCTGCGATTATTACTCCGAAGATTGCTGAGCTGTGACGACTTCTATCGATCGATCATCTTCGACATGACTAATGTACCGTTCGGCTCACGATGGGTTAATAATGTACACCCGATTTTCTTGGGGGTTTTCTGTAATTCTCCGACTCAAAAACTCGTTACGGATCCCCCTTTGCACCGACCCCATTGCCGAAGAAGGGTGCAAAAATCAAAACTACATTTAAACACTAAGCATTTATCAAAGGCCATAAATCGGATATTTGAGTTCGTAAGGCGTAATTGATCTTTTAAAGTATCGATTATTGCTGTATATGTAACCAAGTTCACAACAGTTTCTCCTCGTGTGACGTCATAAATATCCATTTGTTTGCCGTGTAGTTTCTGTGTGTGTGGAATCGTTGGCCGATGCAACGTGCCAACTGCGATGATGCATGATGGAAACCATCTGCCGCTTTATTAAATATTTTAACCTGGATTTATTTTTAATAATTGTGTAAAGCGTTATTTATTTCCGTTGAAAATTCTCTTAATCCTTGCTATTTTTATTTACATGACATATTTAGCCTAGTTTTGTTTCTGATGATTGTGGCACCCATTGAACTAATATATATTTTATCGAAGTTTCTTTTTTGTCTGTACTCAAATTAATTATTTTTATGCAAAAATTTCATGCCGAGCCTTTAAATTCGACACGTTCGAACAAATTAACGGGTTGCGTAAGATGTAGATTGCGGCAACCACAACTTACACCGTATGTTTTACCCTATGCAAAGCACACACGTGAAATGATAGAATCTCATTTAACTTGCCATATGTTATCATTTCCATTTTTTCTACAATTCATGCGAATTTTTAAACGGAATTTCAGTTTTAACAACATATTAAAAAAACAGTTTTTATATTAAAAAAGTGTATAAATGCAATCTCTAGCCCCGATATAATTAAAATTCTTCAAATTTTATACGTTTAGAACGTGAATTAAAAATATAATCTACTTTTTTAACGCACCTTTTGCCCTCGTTTTCTAACAAAAGTCGAACTTTGGATTAGATATTATTGAAGGGCGAACAATGTATAAGAAGAGATAAGGAAGCGGGTTCACGTTGCTACAAAGAAAATATCAAAGATGATACAGCAAATCTCCTTACATCCTTCGTATCTTTTAACATTTTAACATTCAAGGACTCGTAAGTTTTATTCAAGGAAATTTTTAATGTGAAAAAAGCTAAATTCCTCCGGTTTCACAGTTCTAAACCCCTACGAAAATCCAATTAAGATCCGCCGCGGCACCGGAATTCACAATTAATATTCGCCAAGACGAAAAGGTTTTTATCGATCGTTGCTAATTTAATACAAAATAAATCATTAAAACAGACTTTTAAGGACAGAAGTTCTGCTTAAACGCAAAAAATTTATGCCTTTTCACCCAGTTTTTAACAGTAATTTCCATTTAAAATCAATGATTCTTCGAGTAACGCCAGTGTATGCGAGTGGTATTCATGTTTAGAATTAATACAAGTTGCGATTGTTCTCGAATAAATTATTTAAATTGTATTATTATTATTTTTATTTTTTCTATCCCTTCGCTTGTCTTCCTGTTTTGCTCTGTTTGACAAGCGCTGCATCATCGGTCGCGCAGACTCCACCAACATCCGCTGATAAACTGTCTCTTAGGTGCACTCCTTCATTGTTCGCTAGAGTTATCGTCAAGATCTTCCCCCTATCGATCATTACACGTTTTAAAAGAAACCTTACATAGAAATTACACTGTTAGAATAGAATATTCCTCAAAAATATACATCTTTCACGTATTAACGATTGAGTAGCCCTTACTAATTTACCATTCGTGCCATTTCTTTAAAGATTGATTTTATAGTCAAAGAGTAGATTTTTCACTGTAATAATGCAAAGTTTAAATAATAATATTCAATTGTTTACGGAGGATTTACAACTTTATGTGGGCTGCCAGACAATTTGCATTTGAGATCTTGTTTACAATTCCCATGCTGCATTATTAATTGGATCAAGTGGCATGTTCTATACGTGGATCCTTCTTGATTCATTCTTTTTGTTTTCGAGGGGTACAATTTTTTGGGGAGTGCTTTTTTTCACTTAACTTATAAGCAGGTGTTTACATTTATTTTTTGCCGTTTTGTAGAGGTGATTTTTGCTATTTTTGGATTTTTCTCGATATTTACGATTTCTTTAGGCATGTTTTTACGCTCGCATTTTTTATTGATTTGTTTTTTTGTAGGTACAGTACATTCTCAAAGGGTGCTTTAGAAGCTATGCGATAAAAGCATACACTTGTATACATGTGCTTGAAACTTATTCTGTTTTATAGATGAATTCTGGAAGTTTTTAGAAGCATTTTTATGAAGTTATGTATATATACTATATATGGAGTAGCCCAAAACTAAGTTAACATCACAAAATTTAAATTTCATTCTTAATCACATTTTTATCGTGTTTCCACCAATTCCGTAAAATAAAAACACGCATTCTAAGTTGATTTTACCGTTCACATTGGCAATTGTAAGTGGAACACACAAAAACAATACACGGTTACTTGATTTTAGGGCCACTGTGTGTATATAATGGAAACATTTTTAAATTCTTCGATTAATTTAATTTACAAATTAATTGAATGCGCAAATTTTAAAAGAATATATATATAGGCCTATATATATATATATAATATAGCCTATATTATTAATTAAATACAAATTATTATTAATATTAATTAATAAATTAAATATATATTAGTTAATTAATAAAATATTATTAAATATATATATATATTTTTTTTCGCGAAATTAGCTTTACCACAACTTTCAGATCAGCTGTATATCTATATAGATAAACAACATGTAAGTATTGATGATGAAGTTAGTGAAAAAATATGAGTTTGTAGAGAAATTCGCATATTTTCTTAGTCGTTTGCGGTGTTTTAAAGCACAAATTTTTCGAATTAACAATTAAAAAAAATTGCTAAAATTAGCTTGTAGAAAGAAGCGTCGATGAAATTACATTCGATGATAGTGTTTGTTGACGTTGTAAATGAAAATTAAGTCACTGAATTAAATGAATATAGAACAATCTTGTGTAAGTTAATCTTTATTGCTTCTCCATTTTCAATACAGTAATTTGTATCTCTGAGTTTGTTTAATCTTCTGTATCAACAGAGCTAAATTATTTTTAATGAAACACTTGCCTATTATAGATATATATCTGTCCTTTCTTATTAATAATAAAAGAGTAATTTGGGTTAATTGATATATAATATAGGAATTTAATGCTTAATATTTTTATATAATTAAAGAATTTTTATTATTATTAAATCATTCTGAGATATTTCAGTGAAACAACCTTTCAATAACAATGTATTTAATTCATTATTACTTTGCAGTGACGACGAGTTTAATTGATTATTGCGTCAGAACAACAATGAATTTAAGTAATTGTTACGTCGAGAATACCGATGATTTCAATTATTACGTCGCGGTAACATTGAGCTTTAATTACGTCACACTAATAATGAATTTAATTGATTATTACATCACAATAACTAAGATTGATTATTATGTCTAGTAACTGTGATGGCAATCGAAAATAAAACTGATCCGAAACGTCAATCCATAAATATTTTAAAATATTAAACACGTATTTTATGGAAGATATTCTGATAAAGTTGAAAATATTCAAGCTTCGATGATTCTTGTCATGTATATATGAGGTGAAAGGGTTTTTCTACGTTGTCTTCTGGAGAAAATGCTTAGGTTTGTAGTAATTCTGGTGTATTGATTTGTTGATTAGGGAAGACCTTCAGAATTATGGCTTTGTATTCAGAATGCTTCATCAAGGATCTCTACACAATAAATTTTATACAATAATAGTAGTAATTTATCTCATAGAATCGACCTGGAATATTTTATAATAAATAACTGCGATAACGATAATGTTTTTATGCAAATTGAATTGTTATTTAGTAATCTATAAACTCTAAACGATGTAAACTTGTAATTTGTAAAAGAATAAATCGATTTATTGCGGCATCCGCGTGTTAACGGATAGAAAAATCGAGTTGATTGGCAATAATTGATTCGATTGTTTCCTTTTTCTCTCTCTTTTTCTTTTTAAATTGTGCTAAATTTGAAGTGCAAGTTCAGATGCGAATCATCTTTTTAAACGACCCTCCATTGTAGAGCTTGTAGCTGTTTTGGAAGAATTCCAATTCGAATTTTAAACAAAATTATTGTTCGCAACAATGGCAATTGAGACCTCGCGTAATAAACCAGAATTATGTATTCTAAAGAAATTTATGACGTAATAACGAAATGTTTTATCCTGATGTCTGAATTAGTGGGTCATAATAAGTTCGTTATACGTCACAAATTAAGTTAATTATTACGTCAGGAGTTTGTGTGAAAGAGAAAGAATTACGTCAAGTACAGTACAGTACAGTATAGTGGGCCAATTATTTCGTCACGACTTACAACTCAAATTATTACGTCACAAATTAATTATTACGTCATACGTAATATAGAACCAATCGATTATTACACAACAATAACTGATGGTTTGATAGATTATTACGTCACAAGCTGCGATGATTTAAACAATCATTTCGTTGTAATTGCAACAATGCTAACTTATCGTTACATAATAATGCGTTTATCGTGTCAATTTTTTATATTATTACATCTGAAGAATAATTGCAGAAGAAATTTTAAAAATTTATTATTGTTTTTATAGTTAATTCAATGCCAAGTTCGATATTTTCTTTCCATCCTCCGAGCCAATTGATATCATCACAATGGAGCCATTTTAATGGAAGTTTTTGCTCTGAAACTCGCCTAATATTTGAAACAGCTTTATGAAACAAGAAAGTATTATTATTAAAATCATTCTACAATACAAATTTTAAAAATTCAAAGGAAAATAAATATTCTACACTCCTTAGAAGGTTAATATATCATCAAACGATTGTTTTTCTTAAGAATATTTATGTAAATACACTTCCACATGAAAAGTATGAGGTTTATTTTATATTTTCCATTCGTTTATGCATCAGGGTGTGACTGTTTGAAACAAATAACGAAGTATTTTAATCAATATAGCGCGTGAAATTTTAAAAAAATGCCTTTTAATTGTGTATACTTATGAATAAACAATTTCTATCGTTTTCCGGCAGTAAAAATCATCAAAATCGTTGGAATTTCGCTGATTTTATACACAAAAAATAGAATAAAATTCCTTGTAAAATATTTTTGGATGAAATTCTACAATAACATACGCCGCCATTAATGACAATTTTGCAATATTTTAAATAATTAAAGCTCTTATACTCAGTTCGTAAAAGAAAAGACTTCAAAAATTCGTACTAAATTATGAAATTTTAATATCAAAAATTAAATGTTTTAGAAAGAAATGAAGGAATATAATGTTTATTAATCTATAAAATATCGATTTACGATGCTATTTCGCCTCTTAATTCTTTTCAGTTTTCTTCTTCGTGGCGTTTAAACTATGATATTTGTGATCACAATAAGGCTGGGTGGCCCAAAAGTCAGTTAACAGTTGTTTTGTCACGTTCTGTTCGTATTTGCTGGCGTAAATTTTGGAACACCGCACGGTTAACAGATATTGGGCCACCCTACACGTAGAATATCGTGAAATCATCCGTTTATAATTTATAAAATAATTTTGAGGCTTTCTGTATAATTGAAGATTCTCGACTTCGTTTAAATTATTCAGGTTTATTTCGAATATATTGAGATTTTTAAATACTTTTTTTATCGTTCTATTACTGTTAAGAGATTGAGGCGCGTTTTAGATTTATTTAAACGTACGATCAAATCCTCGATATAGCGCTACCCCCGGTAAAGCGCCAACTTGTGTACAGTTCTTCTCCGTCAGTTAGAGAATTATTAGAGAAATCTTACAATACGATTTTCAAGCGAAATCGTTGCCAAATTATGCGACTTTCCAACTGTGAAACTCATCCGTGTGTATACCTCGTTACCACGCACAATTTTCATTGTTTGAAGTAGTCCAGTTTAGCGCCATCCTCGATTTAGTGCTAATTTTAGATAGTACGCGCTAAATGGAAGTTTGAGTGTGCGTAGACTTATACTTTTGAAGATAAGTGATATCCTTTAGAATACAGGAATGATTTGAAAGGGTGTTAGAACGGGATCACCCGGGCTCTATATGAACAAAGTGTCCCCGTCCTTTTCGATATTCGGAGGTGGTCGTGTGTTTCTCACCTTCAACTGTGAGAACCATTTGACTTCTGTTAGAAGTGAGAGTAAAGGCGTAATATAGGGGTGTAGCTCGAATTTTAGTTTTAATGTTTTAACACGTGGCATCATCGACAGGTGTTTAGCATACGTAACGTAGATGCACGTATTATTTTAGTGACACTTGTACAATTGTGTGTGTGTGTGTGCTTATTGCAAAGCCATCATTTAAATAAAAATTGTGGGAAAATATCAACATCAAAATTGTTTTTTCTTTCAAATATTTTATTGTTCTTAACGTTTCTTCCTGAAGTTGAAGTTTATTTTATTTTTTTCTTTTATTGCATCTTGATTTATGACTTTTAATATTTTATTTGGATTTTTTTAATATTTTATTTGGATTTTTTTAGAAGGAAATATGCATAGAAAGGTCAAGATTTATATCTGTATCGGTGTATATCAGCTAAATATTAGGAAAATCTACAAAATTTAACATAATTTTAAATATTAAATTCTGTCTAAAACAAAGCCAGAATTTTATAAATTTCTAATTGTAATTTATGAAAAATTACATCATTTAATTAAAATTAATATTCTTAAATCATTTTTAAAATTATCTTTATGCCAATTCGCTCGTTTCAGCTTAATTCTAACGTGCAACGTCATTATTTAAATTCCGTTTACTCAGCTTTAAATATAAAAATAGTGAATATTGTTAAATAATTATAATTTTGAATAATAAATAATTTAAACATTTTGAAGGAGTCGTCAACAATTTTTCTCCTAGTAAGGATTTTTTCTAATCTTTAGAATAAATTTAATCCTTTTTGCATCAATATAATTAGATTTTAATTCGAGGAATTTCAAAATATATTCATTCCACGTGACTCACAGATCACAGATTTCTATATTCAATATCTCTTTGCTGATTCATCCTGTTTGAAATCTGATAAATCATCATACTTAAAATATCTTTTTACAGCTTTAATTATTCATAATCATCCATCTTATGAAGCAGAAGAAAGGTCGGTGGATGATGTATATTACTGAGTCCAAAAATTCTTAGATTTAGTAACGAAATTAGGGAAAGAATGATTTAATATAATATACGATTCAGAAAGAATCCATCGAGAATCATGCAGAGATTTTATGTATTGCGGTCTGCACACGAATCTCTCTTGCAGTATCGATTTTCTCGAGAACGAGTTGGAATGTGACTGTGCGGATTTAACAATATTCGTCCGAGGAACAGAATTTTCTGCTGTGGCTCTCGTATACGAATAAAGTAAAGCTTGTGATTCAGAGTTTCTAATAGAAAAATTGTTGCAAAACTGGAAAGAAGTAGCTTGAAAATTCTTTTAATCATAAGTTCATTCAAAGATTTGTTTCTTTGGATGAACACGGGACACAAACACGAAGATTTATCAATGTTCAAAGCCCAACTGGCTGGCCACGTGGACTTCTCCTGGTTTTCTTCACGTTATAACACCTAACAGGGCCAGTTTCATGCAAAAAGTCAGTTCCCTCGGATTACAAACAACCAAAGAAGCAAACTAAGATCCAGATAGAAAAAAATATGACGATTGGCTCCTGTCTGGATCCGAACCCACGCTCTGTATTCGGCAATTGGTGGACGTGTGCTTTATGCAGCGAGATTTGTACTTTGTTAATTGTTTATAATATCAATCATATATTTAGTACACGAGCACCTTTGATTTCTCGCAGCTATAAGGCTAAATAATTTATTTATAAATTAAAATTACGAAACTGAGGAAAAACTTTAAGTGTCATTAATTATAATTTATAAATGCATTATTTTGTAAATTTAAAAGGAATTTGCTGATTAAATTATTAATGCTGACGTACATTATCTTGTTTTTTTCCGGTTATATTCTAGATAACGATGATTTTAATACGCTCGGTTAAATGCTAAAAAAAATAGAAATACGTTAAACTAGATTAAAAACTGATAAACAGTTGTATTTAGAACATCTTAATTAATAGTTACGCATATGAATAACAATATTGTACTGCTAATGTTTGTATATTATAACGCATCCCTCAGTATATCATTGTAACGTAGAAGTAACGAAATTACCTCTCGCATAAGATGAAGCTGTGATTTGACTAGCTGTTTAGATGCTTTATCAGAGAGGAGTATGTTTGTCTGTGCGAAAGTCGACTGCATATTTGGCAATTGTTGCTTATCCTACTTAATAATTAACGAATTCTTGCACGATAAACGAAAACAATCGTACAGAAAAGCCTTGAAATTAAATAAATTTAGAGAGGATCGATAATAATTTTGCTCGAATGATCGTTGTATTAGAATTCTGCTACGTTGTGAGATGCAGATTTCCTATAATTGATGAGCCGCTGCGAAAATAGATCGATCTCTTTTTAACTGTCCTGCGCTCTCCTTGGCTTACGATTCATCAGGAGCCAGAAGAAAATTTTCGAGTAAAGCTCTTTCGTTGCTCCTCTCCTTTAATTCTTTGTTTATATTTAAAATATCCAGCAGGAAACTAGTTTTAGTGCGATAGATGTAATGGAAGACCTCCTGTGCCAATGCGAAGTTCATAAACATTTTCTTCAGCTAGTTACTTCTTAATTAATTTCTTCGCCTTAAATCTTTTCTGGGGGATGAAGATCGCAGTAACTTAATAATTTAACAGATGTCTCGTGGTTCGTGCGTATTCTTACTAATTGCAAAGATTATTTTGTGTTAAGATTCAATTAGTGTTGAGGGTGATAATTTAGGGATGTATTTTCTTTATTATGTAATAATTAAAAATATCAAAATACCTGAAAATCGTACATTTTTATGCAAAACAAATTAGTTAAAACATAAAACTCGTTCCCTGAAAGGTCATACGCAATTTCAAAATCCCATCTGGCATTATTCGGCTTAACCATATGAAAAGTAATTACTCAGAAGATAAATCACTTCGAAAAATACCTTAGAGTCGAAGAAATTGCATTTATTTTGCAATTTTCGATGGATTTAATTTGTCTTTCAATTACCGTCGACAGACAGGCAAATCCCTTCTGATACCGCAAAGAACGAGCATCACTTTAAAAGCTTCTTTGGCGCGTTGAACGAGCAAGAAAACGTCATGTATCGGCATCTGTCGCTAACTTCCTGTGAATTTATACGAATATCGCCGAAAAATCCCTACAGAAGTTAGTTACAATTAAGCGTTTACATCCAGCAACACTGATCTGGCGAGTGTTCAGTTTTCTCTGATGTACAGTACAGTACGTTCGAGTGGATTTCGAAAATTGCCAGTCTAAAGAAGGCTTGTAAGGACTAGAGGGATCGGTTTTCCATCTTAAAACCGCTCGAATCCGCGCGTGCACTCCGCCTTTGTATTCAGCATTGACTGAGTACCATCGTCATATGGCAACTCCCTACTTCAGGGTCGTTGACCCGACTGCTGCTATGGCTCGCGTTTCTCTCGTTTCCTGCCAGATATTCCAGGCTAAGCAATTATTATCGCTCACAATTTCACAGGAGCATCGCAAATTCCTTCAAGTTTAATGTAAATCTGGGTTCCTAGTGTTTTAAATAACGCTTTGCCAGCATCCCCGAGAGCCTTCGTATTATTATTGTTTACCTAAGATCCATAGATTGGATCTTCTATTTTTAGGACCGGGTTTTTACGAAAGGATTTCAGTTTTCTATCGGAAATATGCTCGATTTATCGTGCGTTGACACGGATGTTATCTTTAGTCTCGTTAGTCACTCGATTAGAATTTAATTTAAGAAGAGTGCCAAATCTACAAAGGATGGTGGCCTTTAATTGGAACATGTTATCTATCCTTGGACTCGTTCGAAGATGTTAAAGTCATTCCTTCTCCTTATTGATCTTTTTCTCCTGTCATAGTTTGCAAACAAGATAGACGTAAAATGTCCAGGCGGAATAAATCGATATTCCGAGTGGTTCGGAACCTTCTCCAAGAATTCTGATCGCTTTTTCATGTCGATTTTCCTCCTCAGGCGTTTTTAACTCCATTAAGACGAAGAGAAACTTAATTAAATGTGGTGAAAATTTTGAAATTCTGCTTGTAATATACTTTCTGTTTACCGTAATTAATTCTGGCTTAAAATTGCTCATTTTCTCGTATTTTTTCACTATTCCAATGCCCAAACCTGATTATCCGGTCGCATTTAGACTAGTGGCTCAATAATCACAAAAGTTGGGGGATTTTAGTAGATCTCCGGGATCAAGAAACGTTATTTATGCTCTGTATTTGCTACAAATTTTGACTTTTAATAGCTTCCGGGAGCTCTAGTTTGTAAAAATAATCCATCAGAACCAATCGAAAGTACCAAAAATTCAAATTTTGGACTTCTAAATTTACGACATCTGTTTCAGGTTCGCGATTTGACGAACATCAGCTTCGGTTACTGATTGGCTTCTAGCAGATTCGATCTCTTCTTTGTTAGAAAATAGGAAAATAATCTTTAATACATTAAAATTACGTCATTCGAGCTGTTTTAATTACTGTTTGCATGAGGATTGATACGGTGTTTGCTCTTTTAATGATATTTTTACGACCGATTAAATGTTAATTAACTAATTAAACAGCAACGAAGTGCATTGCGATTGCGGTGTCGCATTTCTTAAAAGAGCATCTGGTCGGAGGAAAAATAGAAGCGAACCGCCACCCATCTGGATTCAATCCAAAAGGAAGCATTGACAAGCCAAGATTCACTCTGGCAACAAACTAGTTAAAGTTTGATCCTTTTACAAATATAAACACCAGTTTACATCGTGTTTTGTTCGAAGAACAGAAACTGGCAAGAAGAATCTTGCAATTTAATTCCTTCTCACGAATAATCTGCGAGCGAAAATAAAGTTTGGTGGGTCCTATTTTAACGTTCCCTATGCAAAAATAGGCAAACTAATGTTTAGGATTCACAATGCGCCTTCCCGATGGCAACTAACTTGACCCAGTTAACAAAACTCGTTGAAGTTTCCTCTTTATATCCACACACTTAAAAAAACGCGGGAGAATGTCAATCGACAGCTTGATATCCGACGTCACTGCCAGCTCGCCCTCGAGTAACGTGTGAGGAATTTCCTCACCAAAATAGCAACGCGTCGAGAATGGTGGCATTTATATTCCAGCGACTTTTAAAAACCGGAAACATGGTCGAAAGGATTACGCGATGACGCGAAAATCCAAGTGTTCCTCTTCGTTTCCACTGCGGCCGGGGGTGCAAAAATTATCTGGAAGCATTTTTTTTTTTTTTTATAAAGTAGCCATTCTTCTGAGTGGCTTCGTGCGTTGCTCGACTTTAGCTTCCAGACACGAACCGAAGAGGTACAGTACGTCTCCATGATTGAAGGTCATCGAAACGATCATATCCGGTTGGTGTTTACGATCCGAAATACTAATTTACTCCGCAGTATTTGCCCGATAAATCTCGATTTTTTAAGTGTTTACCACTCCAAAACAATTAACATTTAAATTTTAACAATAGAAGCAAAGTTTCCTGAAGCACAAGCTAATAATGGTGCGAGTTGATCGCTAACATATATTTACACGGGAGCAGACATGAGTTTAGAGCGTTTGATACGCTAATTAGGGGCATTTCACAACCTACTTCGACTTAATAAATCATTAAATTGCGGTTAAGCAACGTCCGCGCGCGTTGAGAGCCTCGAAAAATCTCTCATCGAGCCGCTGGATTTTGTTGGTCGTCCAAGGACGCTACGTATTGAACGTGCTGACGTCAGAACACCGCATTCCGCCAATGCATTGTCTACACACCAGTATTGTTCTCTCCGTTTTGGCTCCACATATTTTTTCACTTTCATTTTATACACTTCTATGATAAGGGGAGGATTCTTACGTAGTGGAATGGTCCATTGTCCTATTTACTGGCACGAAGTAGACTAAATATAATAGATTAGACCACGTTTCGTCTTTCTCCATGCGCTTTTTTAAGTCATAATTAGCTTAGTGTAGCCTTCTACGTGCTATTATTAACGTAAAGCAACTTACTAAACACTTAGATCACTTGTGGGAATTTTATATGGGATAGATTAGCTTGGGTGAAGTTAAAAATCGAACGCTAAACATTATCGAGTAACCTTTCTATCTCCAGAATGGCCATTTTTGTAATTTATTTCCGTATTTGGATAATTAATTTTATTTTTTAATACCCGCGTTCCCGTGTTGCTATAGGTGCTCTTGTTACACAGCTCCTTTCTCCGGCGAGTTACATATTGCGTTGCTAAGGAAATTTGACAAGAGGAAATTTCGTTATCAAAGAAAAATCCGAGGAAGGAATCGAAATTGCGGGTTGTGGCTCGAAATTCAATTTACCGTGTTTTATAGGCGAAAGATTCGGTTTACAACACGTTCAATTCTTTGCAAAATCGGTGGAGTTCGTAAGTGATAAAGCAGAAATGTAAACTTTGGTTAACTGACTTTTGCCACCTCGCGTTTAAAGATTTCAAAAGAACTCATGAAATACAGTATTTGATTGTAAATTTAAAATTTTCGGAAGAGAACATCTAAAAATTGCGAAAAATTCTTACGGATATATTTTTGTGATTTTTTTCCCTTTAATTAGATTTTAATTAATTTATTTATTTGTATTTTTTTATGTTCGTGTGCCCATTTTAAGTAGCTTTAAGGTTATATAACGTGCAATTGGAGTTGTTATTTAGCGATTTTTATTTGAAAAAATTACTCTTTAAAACGAAATATTTGGCAAATTAAATTGTATTTTTGTATAATTTTTAAACAAATTTACTGAAATAAATTAATTGGTTGTTATTTTTATTCAGTTGGTAAGAGAAATTTTTCTAGTTTTATCTAACAAATTGCTTCTATTCTGTAGTCGATCCCCTCCTCTTTACTTTCGTCATTGTCTGCACCCGCGTCTCTACCCAAGTTGTTTAAAAGTACTTCGGATTGGCTCCAGAAAAAGCACAAAACTACTTTTATCAAAAAACACTGAAAAGTTTTCTCATTTAACACTTAATTCTAAGCCAAGTTTTTTTCCCCTTTTTGAATGGCTGTAGATAGGTAGATGCTGTCTCTATTCCTTTTGATTCTCTGATTTTTACGCATTAACTATTAAAAAATTTTATATAAAAGTTAAATAGCGAGCTTGATTAAATATATATCTTTATATTTTAAAATACAAAACCAAATTTTTAACAGAGAGATCGTTCCCATTCTACCGATATTCTCTCCACTGATATTTTTCCATACCGATGTTCTATGCTGATGTTCTTCTATGCTGACATCCTCTAAACCGGTGTTCTGTGCTGACGTTCTTCTATACTAATGTTTTCTCTACTGATATCATCTCTCTCTATTGGTGTTTTTTATGCTGACGGTTTTCTTTCTTCTAATATTCGTTTCTAAAATAAGATTCGAATCCACGACTCAACAGATAGAAAGAAAGGTTTTCAAGTAGAATCGATTGGATAAATGAGTTAAAATATCAAAATTGATTTTTTTTTGCTATACTCATGTCAACTAAATTGATAATGCAGGTTAGATTGCTGGTGCTCTTTGTGAGTAAGATTACAATTTAACTGCATCGTCATTTCCTATTTAAACGTATTTAAACATTAACGATGTTTTTTGGACTCTTGCAAGCGTAGAAACGTTAAAGGAAGAAAAAAAAGTTGTCGTTATATAATTTATAACCAAGATAATGTATTATTTATCTTGTTGAAGATTTTAATACGAACGTATTGATTCTTTTCTTTGAACACGAAGCTGTTAAATGAGAAATTTTTAAAGAAATGTTCTATATTATAACCTATCAGATATCTCATTTATTCTAATAGTTATATAAAAGTGGTTTTAATATATTTTTATAAGTTTTTATATATTAAAGTGGTTTTAATATATATTTTTAAGTGACAACTTATACAAAAAATTTAATAATGGAGTGTGGTTTATGCACTACGCACCATTTATTCTTTAATATTATGGTTTATACAACCGTGGAGATTCCTTCGCCTCCCTCAGAACAGGTTCTGAGGGAGGCGAAGGAATCTCTGCAGCGCGAGAGGCAGTGGTGGATTTCTCACTAGGCCCACGAAAGGCGTAAGAGTTTGGGGCCCTTACATATTGTGGGCCTAGTGGCGCCGTATTTCTAAATGCTTAACCGTGTAAATGTGTTCTCCTAATGGATACACACACCAATAATATTTTTTTAAATACTGGAGTGAAATAGACGATATCAAGAAAACATTCTGGTGACGTTTTCAGTTTGTGTTAAGAACACGACTCCGATCAGGAGGAGGAAACGAGCGAAGAAGAGTTGATTGTTTTCTCACGTACTCGTCCTCAATGAGTTTTGGCAGGAGACGCGCCTCCTGCATCTGTTGCCCGCACTTCAATACTCCCCACTCTCCTCTCGTTCTTACTCGAGAGACATAATGAATGAGACTAACGCAGCTTGAACGTGTCCAGATGATCTCGAGATTATAAAAAAAGACCTTCCGAATTTTTAAAATTCCCTCTGTCAATTCATCTGTAAACGATTTAGTTTGGAACTCTTCCAGTTTAACAAATTCCATTTACAATTTAAGAAAAAAAAAACACTCCTTGGAAGTAACCTATCGAACCACCACCTCTTCGGTTTAATCTAATTTTAAGAATTCTCGTCTCTACTGCGAATATTTACGTTGTCTTACTCTATTGTTAACTTGTTTTCTCTTAAAAGAGCTGATAACGAAACTGTACCCATTTATACATTATACGAGTAGTCCAAAAGTCAGTTTACCACGCTTTAAGTATACTTAAAAATCGCGAATCGTCAGTGGAAACAGGAGAAAACAATACGATGGCGTATCCGTTTAGTCTCGACTGCGGTTAACTGAGTTTTTGGCCACCCTGCGTATAAAATTCTCTAGGATAGTTTATAGTATATTAAATAGTACCGCAAAGCGTAAAGAGAGGAAGATGACGTTAAATATTATATAAAAAATATACGAAATTATACAATTTCTATCGATAAGGGCCATAATTATTTGACGTGTTTCGGCTCTTCTCAATGGACACATTTAGGATTATTTTTATTGAAATCCTGTTTTATTAGACACTTTTGAGTAGTGTATAGTTATTAAGTTATACTTGATCTATCCGGGTAGAGGACACTCTCGAATGCTACTTAAATTGGAACCTAGTGGAAAACATCCAATGAAGTAGTGGTTTCGAGCCTGATCAACGGGTTAGCACGTATAGTTCACTGGATTTTCTTTCGCGTGTCTGACAGCTAAATAGGATCCTGTTCCCATAGGAAATGCTTCTAGGAGGCATCTGCCCTTGGCAGGTTGCCCGTGTGTTGCGTCGCCGCATCCCATTACCCAAATTGCTCAAGTATCATCCCGATAATTTCCTTGTCTCTTCGTTAAACACTGAAAAATAGGGAATTTATAATAAATTCATCAAATTTAGTCTTTAATGTTGTCTGTCAGAGCCCGGAGTTATTCCCTAATCCACTTTATATCGATTTTTTTGCCGTTTGAAGCCAAGATGTTGGTTTCTTGGAGATCCAGATGATCCAGTGATGCTTCGTCTTCTTTATAATTTCACTAGTTCTATCGATTTTCGGGCGATTCAAAATCCTTTCGGCTGTGTCCGGAGAGGTTTAGAGAGGAAGAGATTTCGTGTGAATTCAGAATAAAAATGAATAATTTCATGAACTTTTATATTATAAATCTCTGAATCAGTTTTATCTGCTTGATCGAAGGGCGAGAATGTAGCTATGTAAAGTGAGCCTTCACCTTAACTTAATATCCTACGGAGATTAAGTTAATGTGGAGGCTGGACTACCATCAGTTCATCCTCGTTGTACTGGTAGAAGTTTTCGTATACTTCGGTTTATCGCTTCGTTTATTCAGATAAGGCTTCTTAACCATCTTCTGATAAAGGAGATCGAAGCTCCCATGTTTCCCTCGTGTTGTGATTGTTATTCATAGACAAATTAAAGCTTCAAACTGGCGAGTGTGCCACTCTTCCTGCTGTTCTTTCGCATCCACAAGTCAAAAGTCATAAATTAGAGCCAAAATAAAAAATTTAGAATTCCCTCTCTTTCTCTCTCTTTTCCTCTCTATGGCTAATTTAAATTTTCTAATAAAGAAGACAAACTTTGAGAAGATGCTTAAGTCCGATGGCAATGCACTTTAATGATGTTTAGGGGACCCCATTCCAAAACCCGAAAACAATAGTATGGCGGAGCCACCCCGCATCGTCGTCTTCATCTACTTCCATCCACCATACCGGCAATCTCGAAAAAATCTTAATTTTAATTACCGTAAAACTTTTTATTTTTCTGTATGATTTCATTAAATTTTGGACTTTTTAAAGAGCTAAACGTTAATTTTCTTCGATTTTTGAGCTAAAATTTATATTTTAATCCTCACTTACTTGGCTCTTAACGCCCTCGAACACTTAAAAATAGATTTCTAGCGTCTAAAATTGATTTAGGATCGTGTGTTGTGGTGTTAGCAATAACATTTTTAAGGTTTACTCTCTTAAACTTTTGTGTTTAATAACTTGTTCGCTGCATTATTTTCTCCCCCGAAATTGTCTCGCTGGAATAAACATTAATTATATTAAATTTTTTCCTAAATTGTTCGAATTTCTGCCAAAGAAAGGACCCTTAAATAAAGAATCCTATGAAAATTATGCGATGGGTTATATCTAATCACACAGAAATGGCAAGAAACTGTAATTTCTGACAATCTATATTTACTGATTGAGATACAAAGATGATTATACAAAACACACGCGGAATGATGCACTCGTGATACACGTGCATACGTATCACACTATACACACGTTTGCCGCGAGTAGGCCCGTGTCCTCTATACACAGGGTTTTTGCTGTGTATAGAGACTTGACTTCTGTAGTGCTCATATTGGAAATTTTCCAGACAATTTATATACTTGACACATGTTCAATAGTGTAGAAATGTATAAACAGAACGTGCACGTAAACAATACGCCGAAGCGATGACGTAAAATCGACTCCTGAACATCACCATAAACAATGATGGAAGCTGATCTAAAGTGTAAACAGTCGAAAGGGATCAATTTAAGGAATTTTATTTATATTGTAACCGTAGAGGGGAAGGAAGAGGACTTTGTTTGGCTGGACAATACAAAAGTCTAGACACACTCGAGTAGATGCGGATTGTCACGTGATTTAAGGATGATTAATTACAGAATTATCATCAGTTTCTTTTAAAGTAAACGAGAAACGTGCACCCATAAAAAAAGTGACGTATAATAAATTATTCATACTCTGAAGACCCCCTTCGAACTGTTTTGTAGGCTGTTTACTGCATAAAATAATCATTGAAACCTTACCGTATGACCTAGAAGTTTCGTGTTTTCGCGACCTGTTTCATTATAATGATCATCCAGAGTGGCTCAAAAGTCGGGTAACCGCGCTTTTTTGCAAGAAGCCTAAGAAAGTAATTTGTAATTTGGTGTCGAAGGAGGATCTAAAATAGAGGAAGAAATTGATTTTTCACGACGGTTAATTGACTTTTGGGCCAACCGGAGCCCTATATACACTGGTTGCCCTGCTCTTCCTCCTCCACGTTTCTACAGAAAAGGACACTCCCGAACATTATTTTGCTACTGTAACGAACAATTTATTCATCACGAAATATTGCATGAGTGCATACTTAATCTAAAAGTACAGTGTTGTTTGTACAATGTGTTACTATATTTTGACATTGATTTTTCCGTAATATGTCGCTAGATTTCTACGAAAATATTCGTTTGGATAATTCTAAACACCATTTTTAGGAAGTTTAATCGGATCTCGGCATCCGATCGTTTGTCTGATCTGCTCGAACTCATTCGGTTTAGAGTCTTAAAAAGATTTCTACAGTAAATTCGTTTTATTTAAGAGATAACACAATGATTTCTAAGTTGGATGCGCATTATATTCTAATTTATTGGAGTAGATTTCGTTTGTTGTAGTAAATAACTTCCTTATTGTGCACTCGTTTAGTTTATTATATTATTATTATTATTGTTGTGAGGTCATTTAGCAATTCCCCTAACAAGAACTAGACTATATGCAAAATGTGCAAATTATGACGTCATTTTACCTTCCTCGTTACATAAACAATATAAAAATGACGTCATACTGACGTACTCGCACACCACTGTGACAAAACACATGTATCTTTAGTATCAACAATAGTGTCGTGTGTACAATATAAATTGAACAGTTGAAAATTATACCGCATACAGCGATAGAGTTGCGTATAACACTTGGTATTCAGTGTTTAATTGTAATATTCGAGCGAGTTCTATTTTCTAAATACGAAAAAATGTATTAATAAGACGTCTAATTCAATAGAACACAACGAAAAACAACATTATTCTTTCCGTTATTGTGTTTTCCTCGCTGGACGTTTCATAAATAATTTCGAGTGCATCGGAAATTTAAATTTCGATACGAATCAATTATTTATAGAACATCACGTAAGCCGTTTGCGACAGATTCTATCAGAATCTCTTCATTCCCGTATCACAAACTGACGTTTTTCATTGTCAGACGCACAAATATGCAAATTACTCTCAATTCCTTCTTTAAAACATTGTTTTTCATTAAAAAAAACTGTGCAGGTTCGGTTTTATTTCCGAGTTACTAACCGAATTCGACTGATGAAAACGTCAGTCTTATCGAATTTTTGTCGTTACAGTTTCAAAATGGCGCCCAACTTACGAAATATAGCAGAAATTTCAATCTCTATATTTAAATAATTCGTTAGGGACGACTGTAAAGACTTCGTTACTAGAAAAAAACAGGAATATTAGTGAATATTTCTTACGAATATTGGCTAGATCCATCCAAGGATTGGATTGGACTGATGCTTATAAGGCAGCGCAACACGTGGGCGATCTGCCAAGGATTTGCCTCCGTCTCCGGAGGATTTCACGTGCCTAAACCTAAATAGTGGTTCCCGGGAGCCCTGTTTAGGGGTAGGCACGCGAAGAAAACCCGGAAAAGGCGTGGTCAGCTCGTTGATGAGGCGCGAACCCACTACCAAGTGTTCAAAAATTTAATCCATCGGGTGTATCCATCCGGGAATGGATAGACGTAATCGTCTTTACAATGAATTTCGAATGGATTCAACGGCGTCAAATGAATTATTTTGAATATTAATTAAATATTCATAAATAAGAAAGAATATTTTTTTGAGAGAATATCGAGCTTTGTAAGCATTCGTGCTTCGAAAGTGGTATGTCGAGTGATCCTCCAAGAAGGTGTTCTTGTCGTTGGAATCGATATCGTCGACTGGCAGGATGTTAAATCGTCACGTGATACGGTGGCTATAAATTATAAGAGGGAAAATTCTGTTATTTTTAGTAGCAAACTCGATGCCAGATTGTCAATAAGTTAATCTTAAAAGTAACCGTCATCTTTACGTGTTATGTAACTATCACTTATTGCTCTTTCATATGCCTGTTAATTAAGCGTAAAAGCTCCGATATTGCGCTAAACTGTTGAGTTTCTGTAACCAAAAGTTAAGTATATGTATTATTAAATCCACGCACACACTACACTACACACTAACACACACGCGCTAGTCCGTGAAATACAGGTTTTTAGCAACTAAAAGCTGGATTATTTCTTTAAATTGAAATTAAAAATTTTATTTTTTAATATACGGAATATTTTGCTTTTAATCTCTAAATAGGAAACTTAAAATCTGTTCTTTTTTGTATTTTCAGATAATTTGATTCAATTAGTTGCCGCCTTTTAGTAATTTTCTGTATATGGTAAGTACTGTACGTAATTTATTTTTTCATACTTTGATTTATCGATTTTAGTCAACAAAATGTTATTTTAGTCGATAGAACATCCTCAAATTTCCCCATAAATGTTCTTTGAAGCAAATTTCGATGATCAGACACACGGTCGGATTATGAAAATGCTGATTATTTTCAATACATTTCTCTATTTTTAAAGACTAAGTCGTCAGATTTTGTTTAATAATAAGTAAATTTCAATGGTGTGTAGATCAAACCTCGATGTAGCGCTACCCCATACAGCGCCAGCAAGTATGGTGAGCGGATCTTACTCGTAAATATTGAACAGAGAAAGAATCTTTTAAACTCTCACACTCAAACCTGTATACAGTCGACTCCCCTATAACACTGTTGATAATTCCGTTTTATATGAATTCCATGTTGTACGAGTCACTTAGATTTTACAAATACATGTGCCGGGCTGTGAACGGCTCACGTATTTGTAAAATCTAAGTGACTCGTACAACATGGAATTCATATAAAACGGAATTATCAACAGTGTTATAGGGGGTAGACTGTATATACATCGTTACTGCATATAATTCGTATTGTTTGATATACTTCGGTTTAGCGCCACTTTCGATTTATAGGCGAACAAATGGTTAAGTGAAGCTTTGACTGAAGTTTAAAATATAAACCCAAAAATTCTTTTCTATTATTTAAAAAGTATTATTTTTTCAAACTGAATTATTTAGCGTCATATACAGCAGTGGTCACCAAAGTGGGGCCAATTAAATTTGTCATTTAATTTAAATGTATGTATATTGTTTAAAATAAATAAATAATTTGATTTTGACTACACACACACACACATATTATATTATATTATAAGGAGTATAACTTATAATTTTTTCGTCTTAGAGGTACAGTACGCGATCAAAAAAGTTTGGAGATCACCGATATACAGTACGAACAAATTTCGGGAATTTAAATTACCCCTAATCAACGCTGTCTATAACAATATTTAGCAGTTAAAATGCAACCAAGTCTGGTTTGTTGACATTTCGGGACATGAGGAAGACATTCCTGTATGAAATTAGTACCAAAACTCCGCACATCTATTTAAGTGTTAGACATGAAGAAACACAAACTCCACACGGCAAGCCCATTGGACAGGCGCGAACCCGCGACCAACTAGTGTTCGGTGGTGTTATCCACGCGGGCACTGGCGGGACCCGCGAACGGTAATTGATCCTTCTCACGTGGCTGCCGAATTTGCAACGTGTCCTCGATGAACCACGCTTTTTAAGTGTTCCGTAATCAAAAACTATACCGATTCAAAGTACCGTAACGGAGTGTATTTGTACTAAATTTTTACAGAAATGTTTTCCGCAAGTCTCACCATTCTAGATTTGGTTGCATTTGAACTGTTAAATATCTCTGTAGACAGCGTTAAATAGGGGTATCTTAATTACAATTACCTGATGTATTAATAAACTGGCAACTTTCTGAAATCGTCAGTCAGATGAAGTAAAGAGGAAGCGTGATTACACTTGATTAGTTTATGCAGCAGTGGAAAGTAACACACACAACGCTTTTTATGCAAATTAGAAGCTTTGGTTGCATCCTAGCCGAACTTTGATTGGTTTAAAATCGTATTCCCAGTATGGTTCTATAGGAAAACACCGGGTTTATTATCCCACGATCGAAACACCTTCGAGAATCCAACATTTCGATAGGTTCTAGGAGTTTCTGTAGCACATTTATTGTGACTGTTTTTTTTTATTGCCATTTTTCTGTATTTAATTTCCTTTACTTATCTAGAAGTTACCTTTGTTGTAGAATTTCATAAGATTAGATTCACCGACCACCGATTTAGCCATCCTCCTCCCCTACGAGTTTCAATTAGTTTTGCCGAATGCCACAAGCCTTTAGCCGAAATTGATTTACAGATTCAATTATGAATCTGGAATTAGTAACTAGATTTCTCAATTGATGGGTATAAGCCGCGGCCATCTCGAACCTCTTGAGCTGTGCCACTCGACTTTTATCGTTTGCTCGTTGCACCATGTCTACGCTTTATTTAAATCTTCGATTTTTCTTCCTTAACGTCACGTGTCCGTACATAAATGGAAACTGGTGCAAATCTCACCAGAGATCCACGCATTAGTGTAAAGGAACAGAAGCGCGTAAACGGGTTAAATTATTTCATGACAACTCAGATATTAGTAAATAAATACCGTATATTTATTGTTTCTCCTAGTAAAATATTTGTCCTTGAGTCAAACGCCTACAGTATACTCAAGGTTAAACGATTGATGTAACTACTGGTACTTTGTCTTCTCTACCTCTACCATCTGTCGTCTTCGAAGACGATAATAATTTGTATGTATCGTTCTGATAAGTTAATGGACATAGACACGAAATTATAAAGGAAAATATTAGTCTGTGTCATCCATAAACAAGAAAATGTAAAAAATTGACATTTTTAATTACCGTTATTTATTTGTTCCTGTTAAGTTTTTGGAGCGTAGTGAAAAATATGGAGGAGATCGTTCTTCCGTCGGCAGTCACTGCCGACGGAAGAACGTTCACAGAATCGATTTTCTTTCTTTTTTTCATTGACTTCTTCAATAACAAGTTTCGAATGTTCTTGCGAAAGTCGAATTGATCGGATTATAACCCGCGGGATAGAATCTTTTCGAATCTTTGACGCGTTTTTAGGCTCGGAATTTCGATAAAGGGGCATTTCAGTGTTTTTGGATGGATTTATTTCTCGAAATAGATTTTGTTCAATTTCGTGATTGATGACTGCAAATATGATTTTCGAAAAATCAGTGTATTAGCCAACAGAATATCGATTCTTTCTTCTCCTGCTATACTTATTCTTTTGAATTATTCTTTTATGCAATGTATTCTTGAACATCCCTAGATTCTTCGAAGTCAAAAATCAATGTACTGCATTGCATATTTTCAGTGTCGCTACTCTGCAATTCGCTATACAATCCGGTCGACCCTGACATCGTTTGGGCCGTCCATAAATCACGTAAGGTATTTTGAGGTGGGTGGGGGTCAAGGATTTCTTACGATTTCTTACTCAGGGGTAGGGGGTAATAGAGATCGTCTTATGTAATATTCTTATTTTTATTTTTTGATCTCGTTGAGTGGTGGCGTTTTGAATTTGGCTTCAATTTGGCGGTTTCTATTAAGAACGCTCGTGTGACGTGATAGAGTAATATTTTATCGCTAGCAGATTCACGCTCTATACATTTTTTGTCACGGGAGAAAGGCCATGTGGTGGTTTCTCTCTCTTGTTTTTTTATTAGAATAAGTGCACCACTCCTATGGGTGTATAACACTAAGAACACATAAACCAAAATACATGATACAAAGTAAACATAAAATTTGTATTCGGCTTTTAGTGAAAACTAAAATGTAAAACTAGAAATTATAAATTATAAATAGTCTTTTCTTCCATATTTTTGAACATAATTGTAAAAAGCATGAAACAGTGGCTTCTGAACAAGCTTATCGAGTGGACATGGCCACCTGAAACCAAGCGTAAAATTTCTAATTTCAGAATAAGTCTATCTTGATCGTAAATTTGACAATGATAGATCATATGGTCGACGGTGTCTAGGTTTTCTGTAGAGCAAAAGCAAGAAGCAGCTTCTGCCCGGTTATACATCACTAGGTAGCTTCTAAAATTACCATGTTCAGTAAGTAGTTGAGCAGTAGCAAACGTTAGATCTCTAAGTAGTGTAGAGAACCTACATTCAACACTAATAGTCTTGTTATTCTACCAGTTTTACTGCTCAACTACTTTTACTGATTCCACTTTTGCATAGCATTGTCATGAATATAATTTTTAAGGCTGCTACGTGAGAGAGGGATGCGAATGTAGTCCAAATCAGTGTCCTTTGCAGCTGACTTAGCCTCAAAGTCGTCTTTTTCATTTCCTAGTATGCCAATATGGCCAGGAACAAATATAAAAGTTATCTTATTTACAAGATTTTTAATATGGTGCTGGATATATGCGATTTTATTGGTATTGAATTGGGATTCAATAGAGCTTTTAGGATAGACTGAGAATCGCTGTAATTGTTGATAGACAGAGTTTTGTTTGGTAGTGAAGTGGCCCACTGAACAGCTTGATAGTCAGCATCTTCTTCAGCTTGATAGATGGAGGTATGTGGGAGGTATCAGTACCTTCTAACATATTTTTGGCAAAATATGTCAGTTTGGAGGACGATACAGATACTTGAGCCGACAAGAAGGGAGCTTTTGGACCCATCTGTGTAGATATTAATGTCTGCGTAGTTATCCATGGAGGAAGCAGATGACACCGAATAACCTTGTTTACAGGATGATGATCAGAGATAGTAGGGTAATTGCAATATGGTAGCATATGAACAGCCGTAGATGGGAGTAGAGACCATTGTTGAGCCTTGACATCTGAAGTTCTGATGTAGTAGTTTAGAACCTTTTCTACAATACATAGTGGCAAAGGAAGGAGCTCTGCCAGTATCAGAGAGGCATTAGTAAAAACAGTTCTGCAGCACTTCGAAATTCTGATGGCAAATTGGCTTTGAAGAGAGAGTAATTTACTTGTTAGTGAATTTTTACTAGTTACATGACCACAGCCAGAGGCCGTGTAAAGTAGCATTGGTCGTATTGCCCCATTATATAGAGTTTTATAAGCTTTATTATTTAGTCCCCAGGTGCGCCTAGCACATTTTAGCAGCATGTAGTTTATTTTCTTGGCCTTAGCCAAGATGTAATCAATATGGCAACGGAATGTGGTTTCTCTCTATTCTGTCTTGTTTTATTTTGTATGACATTTCTGTTTACATGTGCACTAGCTAGTCGATCTGGCAAAGTTTTTTGCGTCTTTTGTAAAAATTAAAATTAATATAAAAATATATAGGCCTATAATGACGTTGATTAATGATAATAATAATATTGTTAATAATTAAAAAATAAAGTTCTTAAAATAAATTGTTTATTCGAATTCAGTAAATTTTTATATTTTTAAATTTGTTCACATAAAGTATTTTATAAACAATAGTACATATTAATTAGTTAATTAATAATTATATATTTTGGACCTAAGGTTTTTAGGGTTTCATAAAAAAATTTTTTTAATTAAAATTTTTCTATAAAATCATGCCAAAATATTACGTAAGATAGGGAAGGGGAGGAGGGATCAAAGAAAATATTACGGTTTCTTACAGAGGGGTGGGTGGGTGTCTAGAATGGCCGAAATCGCCCTTACGTAATTTATGGACGGCCCCTTTCCAATTGTAGCAGTACGAAATATTGGCATCGAGTTAACTGTGGTTGGGGTTCTGCTAAACCATATTCTGAAGTAAAAACTTAGTTTTAAACAATTTCTTTAAAAATATGAGATAAGCAGTTAGCTTCTAAGAACCTGAACGTGGTTAGAGTTCTATCAATGGGTTTTCCCTTTTCTGATCCCGAATAAACAGAAAATATACACAAAAATGGATGGTAAAGCTACCGAGTCGCAGAATCTTCTAAATGGAACAAAGAAATGCTGGGGAGTACTCTAGAGCTACCACGGTGATCTAGTGTGCCATCATGCTTAAGAGCATCGCGGATTATTTTATCTGATGGATGGTTATGCCAAGCCTGTATCGTCACTCGAACCTGCCTTTCGACTAGCTAACGAAGAGAAACTACGGTCTTTTCTACCAATTATCCGTTACGTCTCCAATCGATTTCGACGATCCTTAATACAATACTCGAAAACTGTATTTATTGGCGAACCCACTCTTTTGTCTAAGCATTTTTCTAATAAGATCCATTCAATACGCCTTTGATCAATTGTTATCGATTGTGTCGATGCTCTTCACTCGGATCGTCGTCCACAAAATACGACGAAAAAATAAATAGCAATTTGCATTTCGTGAAGTTTTCGAATTCGGGAATTTCATTTGTCAGGAATCTCTCTTCGTTCTTCGACTGCAAGCGTGTGAATCCTTCAGCTTTGAAGTTAATGATGCAGAATTTCTAATGGATTCGAATGGTTAAAATTGTTTATTATTTATTGCTTTCGTCGCACGAAGTATTGTCTCTATTGACTTTCTCAAAAAATATTGAAAGAATTTTAAATTTTCCGAAAGAAATCTTGCGTATCGAGAATCGTGGAATTCTGTCGCTTGGGTAACAACTTTTATGCAATAAATTTCGTCACTGCGACGATGACATCTTTAGAGTCATTTCTGTTTAATTGAGAGCAAGTCTGGTAAATTCCAATGATTAATCAACGGATGCCGATTAATCATTGTAAAGATTAATCAATGGATTATTGGAGATTTACAAGGATTCGAACCTGTTACAACAGGTCCTGCAGTTCCGTTCTTTCCGTTTCAATGCCAATGTCGTTCCACCAATTGGCACACAACATCCGGTGTTAAGCGACCAAGAACACGTGACACACGTAAATCGTATCTCCTAAACGGACAATGGCACTTAACTAAGATTGGGTTGGCGAACTGCTAACTGAAGATAGGCTCTTACTAGTTTCGAGTTTGTGTTCTTCTAATCGAAACACGCGATATTACAATACGATCGTAGAAACCGATGCGTAAATTAGTTTCGTAAATTAGATTACGATTGGTGTTTTCTTACATAAGAAGGCTAAAAAGTTACATTTTTGAAAATTAAAATCGTAACTTTCGCTCGAAATCAACGAGCAAGAAGCGTGACCGGTCTTTGTTCAGCGATCGTCGATATTCTTGGTCGTCAACCTCCATTCGTGCAAAGAATGGTGCTGGCAACCGGATAAACTCGTCGCCAGTCTTTCCAGACACCGTATCAACGAAGTGTTGAAACGTCCAGATAATCAATTCAGCTAAAGTAGAGAAAAAGAAAACACATTCCTTTTAAATACAGGATTCCCTGGATTTTCGTGATGAAACGAGAGGATCTGTAAACTTCTTCTAGATCCTCGTAAGAGTCATTTGTATGACAATGTTTATGCGAAGCACACGGAGAGCCAATTTGCATTTTTTAGTCGAATTTTATCGTTCTGTTTATATTCCGTTTTGACTCTTTTTCTGTAATCTCTCCTCCCGTAAGAGGAGGAAGTCGCTGGAGGGATATCGTACAGTTTTTTGTCTCGTGCGAGGAGAGAGAGGTTAGATCCAACCGGATGCTTTGTGTGGTGAGGCAACAGAAGGGGACTTCTCTCCCGGACGCTCTCCTATTATATCGATGGAATTGCTCGGAGAGCTCCTATAAAGACACTTCTAACGGCGAAAATCTGGAATGGCAGCGAAACGTCCAGAGTTTTGCATTCGATTATTCGATTCTCTACAAAATCTGATTGTAGATTCGAAAAATCTATAATTTTGTGTAGTTTTCGAGTAATAAAGCAGAAAGTAAACGCCTTGTTGAGCGTAGGAAAGAGTATCCCCGTTTTACCGTTCCACACTTGAATTTAGATTCCTGCATTGATAGTGGGCGAGGAAGCGAGGAGAGATTATATCGAGTTGTGTCGTATCGCTCGTATCCTCCCCTTCTGAGAGTTTTAACTGGAACGCTGTTGCCATCCACATCTTGCAGCGACGACGGTTTGAACGTCGATGACCTTTTGCCATCGGCAATCGTCGATTTTCGATTGATTACGGCGCTACTCGGTTTTTAGATAGGGATAAATCGCGAAGACATCCCGATAAACAGACATTTAAAACTGGATTTCGCGCTGCAATCAATTACGATTCGAATTTTACTTATTTGGTAACGTAGTTGAGACTACATTAATCGGAAAGCTATGCAAATTTTTATTGATTTTTTTTCTATGTGAGGAAGAGGATTTTCGCATCTCAGAAATTAGAAACGCGTTTATTGCATTTCGTTTTAGGTCGTCACTCGTAGTATCCACAATTGAGGTAGGAGGGAACAATTACAAGCAAGGTCTGCTTGGTCATTTTTCCAGAAATTTCTGGTTATTTTCTACGCGAATCTTTCAAATTTAAGCGTTTCTTCTCATAGATTCGTGTCCCAAAAGACATCCATCTTCCAACACTCCTGCATATTGTTTTATTCTCTGTGATCACCTGGCATTATCCGATTGTCAGAATTCGACTCGGAACAATGTCATTGTCGAAAGAAGACGAATTTGGATAAGAACCCATTCGTATTGAAAAAATCCTTGTTGTTAGTCTTACATGGAATATACAGGGTTCGTCAGTCGAAGATGTTAAACAGAACGAGAGACAAAAGTGTACCGTTGGTCTGTACTACAACGCATGTAATTGTTTCTTTATTGCGTGGCAAGTTGATATCCGCGAGAAAATTTCGTCCGAATTTCCTTTGTTCGAAGTCAAAAAGGCTAGCGACATAATTCATTTAATTCGAGGAAATTTCGGTCGTCATTCGCCATCCAACGATCTCAGTCACTCCTGCTGCGCCATCTAGTGTGAAGTTTCGCAAACATTACTCCATTTTTATTTTATTTTAAATTAGTTCTTTCGTCGGCGCACACCTTCCGCGCGTAAAACTTCAATTTTTTAAAGAGATTGTTCCGAAATTCTGTGAGATGGTTCCAAAACTAATGCGACGACAAAGATCACTATCGGAGGAATTTTATACGGGTTTTGTAATTAGATATTGCAAAAGACTAGAAATTTTTTCCTTTGGTACTCCCAAGAAACTTTATCAAATAGTGATTAGTGAATTATAAAGTCGAATAGACACCAGGCATTTAATACAGTGGCTGGCGTTCGCGCCTTTGTACTAAGTCACTTTTCGTTATATTTCAGGAATATTTAGACGATCAAATAGCATTTCCATTAGCTATTGCCCACGGATAAAATTCTGATCGATCGAGTTGTGGGATACGCTACTGTTCGTATTACGTCACGAGATACGGCCAATAGCGTAACCGTTATTTGTAGCGAAAGTATTTGTTCTTATGACGTAATGTCTCCAAAAGAGAATAGATTCCACCAAATATGCGCCAAATGTTGCGCACTGAACCAATTTAGTGTCATTCTCTTTCTCTGGAGTCGTCTATTTTGTTTTCGGAATATATATTTGCGACATTCTACCTGTACCTTCGAGAGGCACACTACCCTCTGCCGGCTCTCCATCTCGCGCGATAGTCGACAACCCTTAGTAGTGACACCAAGGCCCTTGATCACGCCTTCGGAAAATCCTGCCCTTCCTTTGTCACAAAAGGCAACTCACGAGCGGGGTGGCATCGTCGCATGCGTCCAGGCAAGAGGAGGTTCCAGTGGATACTAAATCTTACTTCACACTGAGAGCGATTCGCTGGCGAAAACAAAAAACAGCGAATAACCCGTCAAACGAGTCATGTTTGACCGGTTATTTGCTCTGTTTTTCGCTTTCGCCAGCGAATCGGCTGTCATTAGATTTTATTTTAAAAATAACTTTTATATATTATTATTTATAACAAACAGGCAAAAGGCTTAATTTTGAGGGAAGAAAGAAGTTTTTAAAAATATAATAAAAGCAAAAAAAAAATAACTCCGACCCTATCCGAGATATGACACGTGACCCCTACCCTCTCCAACTTTAACCTCCAAACTTTAATAGCATCGATGCACAGTAAGATGCTATTAATGCCCCTTACGCTTGGTAGCTTGTATATAAGGGGCATTAATAAAGTCCCTTATATACAAGCTGCCATCCAAATTTCGTTTCTTAATCTTTGCCCCTTCCCGAGTCGGGGAAAAAAGTTAGGTGTGGGTTTGTGTATACGCATCTATTTCGTTTCCTGTTGTTATTTTGGGTTCAGTTCTGAAAACCTGGAGATTTGCAAAACAGCTGGAGATCTTTTGCAAATCTCCCATGTTTTCAGACTTGCAGAATCTCTTTGTGGGGCATCGATGCTATTATTTTTTGGAGGTTATAGGTCAAGAGAGTGAAGTGTAAGATTTTAACGAATAAACTTTTCATTAAAAATCGTAGGGCGAGTTTATAACTTTCATTTATCTCCAGAATTAAGGCTTTTGCCTTTTACTTTCATGGCTGTTATGTATGCACAACAAGGGAAAGTATTGGAATCGTGTCAAATTTGATCCGTCACAGTTTTTTGAAAATCTCCATGTTTTCAGACCCTCTGAACCCAAAAACTTCCGTGGATATGTGTGTATGTGTGCAATCACGTTGGTATCTGTTTCACTTAATATCTCAGGACGGGGTGAAGGTAAAGAAACGAAATTTGGCATGGTAGCTTGTGTATGAGGAGCATTGATGCTATTAAATTTTGGTTGTGAAAAGTAGAGAGGATGGAGAGATACGGGGTGGTCACGTGCCATGTCTCGCGAGGGGTCTAACTTTATAATTTTACTTGTTATTAGCATCACAATACTTTATATCTTATTTCCAGGGCTGTGGAGTCGGAGTCATCAAAAAATCCGCCTACTCCGACTCCTCTTTACTTCCCAACTTATGTATAGGCTATAAAACAAAGTATTGGAATCGTGCCAAATTTGACCCTCGTTTTTTGCAAATCTACACGTTTGGAGATCTCCCGAACCGCAAAAAATGTCAATAAAGGGAGAAATTCGTGTGTGTCTGTGTTGGCATCTAATTTGTTTAATTTCTTTACCCATTCTGAGATATTGTTTAATTATCTCAGAACAGAGAATAAAGTTTAAGAAACTAAACTTGGCACAGTAGCTTGTGTATAAAGGGGCAATAATGCTATTAAATTTTGGTTCTTAATTAAGGATAGACAGGATAGGGAGACAGAAGGAATCGTGTGTCATCTCTCCAGTGCGGTCGGACTTAATGACTATTATACTTAGTCGGGATGCGTTCACAATTTTTTTATAAACTTCGTCTCTACCCTCAAAATTAAGCATTTTGTCATTTTATAATAGTATAGTAATACCCGTTAAGATGTTCTCGCCTGAGATATTGGAATGTGTATGGGGGCACAATTTAGTTCAACCACTTTGAAGCTTAATAACTCCTGTGTTACACCATCTGACTCCGATTTAAAAACTACAGAAGTTATTAGGCTTCAAACAGTCTTCCCCTCCACAGTCTAACATACATACATACAGAAAAAAAAAACAAATCTTTTGCATATCTCGACATATCACGGTCTCCGAGTCCAAAAATGTAAAAATTTGGGAGGGGTCATTTTTCGACAGATTGCTATACTTTTCCTCTGTTATAAATAACAGCCGGGAAAGTAAAAATTATCGAATACATATTTATATATTGAGTGTGTCATTACTTACTGTTAGAGTAGTCTTTTAGCTTTGGAATAAAAGTTTATATTCTATCTTTATTAGAACTCTATTAAATCTTTTATTCTGAGGTCACGTGACATCAGAATTTCCGGGTCTATTTTGGTAACAAGTTCGCCCCTGGTTTTTCGTGTTACAACTCCAACGTGTTGAACGTGTCACGTGGTACCATCTCACACTCTGACGTCAAATTGGTAGTCTCGAGTTATAACTCACGCGTTTTCCCATCTCATCAAGATCTCACATGTGCTCGACTCACTTTGAGTCGAGCATGTGATCTTTACACGAAAGTGAAAATGGCTGACGGATATACTATTCTGATCGAAATCGAAGCATTAGAAAGAGCCGAAAGACGTTTAAGAAGACAACGAATTTTGTCATTTCTTTTCGTGTCAAGTCAATACTAATAAAAAGATTTTAATTCATAATTAATAAAATTATACAGCAATTTTTCCAAAAATAAAAAGAAGTATCTAATTCATCGAAAAAGAGAATTAAAATAATAATTTATACATATAATTTATTATCAAGAGCATAGACACTATATTAAGATTATTTATTAATCAGAACTTAACACTTCTGATTAATAAGTAATCTTAATATACAAAACAATTTTAAAAAATAGATCAAAGAAGAAAATTATATGAAGAAAGGATTAAATTAAAATACTTTTTCCTTTACACAACGGATTTTTTAGCTCCAACACGCGATTTTTCAACTAATTCTCTCCACAAATCGAATTGTCTTTTCCTTGTAAATTCGTTGTCGAATTTTCCACTGTTCATTTTCTTATTATTTCCTATATATGTTATATGTTATATTTCCTATATATATCTAATATTTCTTTTTGTTCTTTTCGCTAATTTTTTAACATAAAACATTGAAGGTTTCCATTTTGTTTCTGCGTACAATATTGCTATAAGACAAAACTTTTAACTGTAAACTAATTCGCGTTGATTTGTTTACTTGTTACACTCAAGTTGACTGGTCGAATCATTATAGTCACAAATCTAGATACATTGTAAATAATCCCATCGTGCTTAACGGGCTCTGTAATAAAATTTTTAAATAAATTGTCATAACAGATGGCGCCACACAAATTTAGCAAACTACAGTAGAGCGTCGATTTTCCGAATCAATTGGAGACTGGGGTTGTCCGGATAACTGATTTACGTACGAAAAAATAGTNTTTAAATGCTAAACAGTACTATGACACTGCAACTTTAGTCTCAAGATGGCATCCAAGCATTAGAGTGGCCATACTCTGTTTATATAGGGCTCTAGCTTCTACCAGCCTCAAGCGACAGCTGTCGGCTACTTGAGACATTAACTCTAGAACATAGCTGTGGGATCAGTATATCTTTTGACTCTGGTACAACTAAATATGCTGGCGTTAAAAACGTTGTAGGGGTCGAGACACGTTAAAGCGTATTGTCGCATAAGAAAAAAATTATTTTTAAATTTTAGACTCCAAAATTAAATAAATTCGATTTGGATAAACATTTTGGATGCAATTTCTACTCTTCGTGAAAGCGCAAACGGATGTAGCGGGTGTTTCTGAAACCATATTGTCGAAAGATTCGCAGAGAAGACGAAATAATCGGAATATCGAAGGAATACAAAAGATCGAATCGGACCGTCGGGTCTAACATGACCCGAGCGGGAGGGGAGAGAAAACAGAGACGACACACGCTGACGTTGGTAGGAAATTGGGCGAAAATTCCCTAAAAACCCTACTTCTTCGGCAAAGTCCTACCGAATTTCTTTTGCGGAACTCGATACAACTCATTAACAACTTATTCGTATAACAATGGACCATCGGTAGAGCCAACTCCCGAAGAACTAGGCTAAAACATTCGGCGGACTCTGAAAATAGCACGTCCGAAAGGGCCGAAATTTCACAAGTTTTGTAAATCTAATCGAAGACACATTATATTTTCAGATAAAGAACAAAAACGTTTAAACGAATTAAATCGTCACAATTCTGAAGTTTATTTTAAAACCCCCACCGAAAAATCAATTTGTAGGAACGGCTGCGTGACCGGGCGCAAACGCTGTCGTGACATTCGTGAGAATATTAATATTTAAATTACCTTTCTTTTGTGAAAAAATTAAGTTTGTTTCTCTTTCCTTCCCGCTCACGTCCTAGAATTATCGGTTTTTAAATGGAAAATTCGAATAGCGTTAATTACGTTAATGCGCAACTTATAACACGTTGGCGAACTAAGTAAACTCGAGCAAACGATCTTCGCGTAGTCCGTAGCACACGTTATACTGCCACCGGTGACGTCAAAATTCGGTAATCGGGCAACTTCCGAAAGGTCTCGTTTCGTTCCCCCTTCGATATAACGCCAAATTTCGTACCGGACGGTAAAACACCGCGTAATTTACGTAGCGGACAGCCGACGGACCGACGCTATCTTGAATTTTTGTATAAAACATTTTTTGTACGAAGGACGTATAAATATTTAAAATTTCCTCCGAAATTCTTTAAATGTTTAGTTAAATCCTTAAGCATTATTTAAAACTTTTTTAAATACGTGTATAGGGATATATAATAATACTATTTTAGATTAAATATTAAAAAATGTTTAAGAAGCGGGTTTAGGTTGACTCGGATTAGAGCTTCTCCCCCGATTAACCGCGCTTTACGCTAACAGTAAATGTTTTGTTTTTCTTGTATTTTTAAATGAAAACGGCCCGTCGCAAACGTGTAAAACGAGACGTGACGATATTAATAATACGATATTGGCAACGATAACGCGCGTTAAAAATGGCAATATTAGTAACATCGAAGCGAACGATAACATCTAATCTACGGAATTCTCGACTCGAATCCAACGTAACCCACTCGATAAAAGTAAACTTGCCTGTGTTTTTTCCGGGAAGCGAGGGTCCTCAATGTTACAGGCACGCGTGGCAGAGAGAGAGATTTTTTGCATGACTTNTATACTTCAGATGTTAATTTAGTATCAAAAACGTAAAATATTTGAGTAGCCCAAGACATAGCCAAAGATTGAAGCGCCACAGCACTGGCGAAAATTTAAATTTGCCGACTGGAATTCTTTCGGATGATTGACTTTCGGAAAATCGACGCTCTACTGTATTACGAAATTTTGTTGTATTTTAAAAATTTACTCCTTTTAAAGCTTGAAAATTTAAATAAAATTGAAAATTATCGGACTTTCTTCCCCTGGCCTTAACTTCATCCTGTTAGAGTGGCAAAAAAGTCGCGCATGAGCCCTCAAGACTCGAAAATTGGGTTATAAATTCCAGTGTATCGTCGATTCCTAACGTAAATGTCCCGTTTGACAATTGAAAATTCTTTGGAGGCGAAAAAGTTTACGCAACACGAATCGACTCGTGCAATTTTTTATCAAAATTGTTCGAATAACGTCTGTCTGTTTCACGACTTTTGAGTCGCTCCATCCATTAACGACAGTAGACCAAATTTCTTACTGCAAATTCCGAGAAAACTAAAAATGGACGCCCTCCACCATTATAAAAACTAAATGGGTGGAAATCTTCGATGGTTTCGAATCGTACCGAGATTCCACTTTCGGTGCCATACTTACTCCGAGAAAGTTCGAATCTGTACGAGAAATTACGTTGAATTTAGAAACACCGTACGCGACGACGCGAGGCTATTTTACGAACGTGCGCGAAGGCCTAGCACCGTAGTAACGTCGATTTAAGGAACGATACGGTGTGAAGAGTACGGGTTCGACGATGTCGATTTTTAGGAACTCTGCATTTTGTGGTGGTACTTCGATTGCGGCGATAAATCGGGGTTGGATCTTGAGTCGGTTTCAAATGGAATAAACTTCAAATGACGAGTCAAATTTCCGCGCTCTTGTTAAAAATTCGTGTTCGAAAGTCACGGGTATTTAGTAATATTTACTACAACTACGTTTACGCGTACGCGTTGGCATTAACGAACTTCAAATGAAGCCAAGTAAACGGGTGGCGCCATTAAGACATTAACACTGCCCGTTCTTACGAAAAGAATCTTTTTCGTCTTGTCCACCGTCGCAACCGAGTTTCGTTCCGCACATTCCGTCATTTGTAATTGGAATGCCGCGTGTACGGTTCGAAAATTGATACTGTCGGAGGCGCTAAATAGAGGCCCGACGTGTATTTTCCTTTACTTTTCTTTGGAACAGGGAAGATGGCCGGGCCGTGTCCTAGATCTTCGGCCCGACTCGTAGCCGGTCTTTCTCGTCATGTGACCGTCCGCCCATCAGGAGTCCGAAAAACGGCCGATTTGGTGAGTCGGGGTCCAAGCGTCTTTCCCGAAAGTGGCGAAAATTCCAGATTTGGAATTTTTATTTCAGTTGGAGAAGCCGTTGCTCGGCGGAGAATACGACGCGGGAGCGTGGAAGAGGCACGAGCTCCATCCCAAGACTGCAGACGAGAAGGCGGCGGAGTGGATATTTCTGGTGGACACCCTCAATTTCTCCTTCTGGGCCCCAGACGAGACCTCCCAGTGTCGGATCTCCTTCCGAGGCGTCTCTTACACCGGATATTGGGCCCTGTGCGCCGCTGTCAACAGGGCGCAGGAGGTATTTCTCGTTGGCGCGCCGGCTCGTCTTCTTTCATGACATCACAACTGACCAATCTTTCAGAAAGGAATTCCCGTCTGCCACTCCGACTTCTACTCCAAGATGACGGAAGAGCGAATGAGGGACATTCTGCGTTCTGATTCGGATCACGAGATGCCCCTGGTGCCCGACAGGTGTCGCGTTCTGAGAGAAGCAGGAGCCGTCTTAAAGGAGGTAAGTGCTCTTGCCGTCTTCTTTCCCCATTACGTAAATCTCTCTCGATCAAAAATGACACTCGTAGAAATTCGGGGGCAAATTCGTCAACGTGCTATCCGAATGCGAAGGGAGCGCCCGGAAGTTGATCCAGCTGGTGGTGGAGAACTTTCCTTCCTATAGAGATGAGGCCACATATAAAGGTCACAGAGGTAAGACGTAGGTTGGCACGAAATCCTTCGACGTCATTTCTGTCTGCTTGGCTTTTCAGTGTGTTTCTACAAGAGGGCGCAGATCTTGGTGGGGGACGTCTGGGCCTGTTTCGAGGGAAAGGGCCTGGGATATTTTAAGGACGTCGACGTCGTCACCGTCTTCGCCGACTACAGGTAAGCCCCCTTTCGTCACCCCCACCTAATTAGGTTTAATTAACAAAGTTTCCCACTCCATCCCAGAATACCACAATTGCTGCTCCACCTGGGCGCTTTGGAGTACTCGGAGGAACTGACGGAAGATTTGAAAAAAGGCAAGTCGGCTTCCTCCCCTCTGATACACCCGGATCACAATGGTTACTCCGCGTGCATTAAAGAGGAGGAAGCGTAAATCTTAGTACACGTGGAACGCACTCGACACGTGTACTAAGATTTACGAACGCAGGAACGGAACTGGAAAACGGTTCGGAGAAGGAAGTGGAGATTCGAGGATGTACCATTTGGGCGGCGGAAGTACGACTATCCTTTCTTTTTTATATATACAATAAACGCCCGCATTATACAGTGTGTTGTTTATTACAGAAGATAGTAGAGGAACTGCGAAAGAGGACGGAGAAAAGAGGCAACGCGGTGGTCAATTCCATTCTGGTGGACTACTTCCTGTGGGACTACAGACGCGAACACAGAGAAGAAACGGACGCCACGCCCTTCCACAGAACCCGTTGTATCTACTACTGATGACGTAATACAATAAAAATCTTTGAGACAACTGTTCAAATATCTTTAATCGAGAATCGTTTAAAATCCCTTTATATAGATTTATATACGGAGAAGTAGAACCGATACAATTTTTCTGAGATCGAGTAAGAAATAATCGTTTGCAAGAATAAATATACATGATTTTTTTTATCTGTACAATCACAATTGAATGCGGTGTCAATTTCACAATCGATTAATTAAACAACAGAAAAAGTAATAATAATATGCAAACACGCTTCGGGAGAGTGCATTTTCGTTTTCAATGATACTACTATTATACAAGACGGAAACGAACGGGAAATATATATATATATATAGGCAAAAATGCAACTCTTAAGAAAAAGTAACGCGTAACACAATTTCCCAAACGTTACGTTGTTGACCAGAATTTATATTTTATTACAACAATTATTTTATGTTTATATATATATTTATATATGGCCGCTTCTGGTTTCTCTTATATACTAGTTACAGGAGGGGGAGCAGAAGCTGCAGGTTATACAATATTCTAGCTATATTCACGTTGTTACAAATAAATACAGTACTTACACGTCTGCCGGTTGGTTTAAAAGTATCACAGTCGACTGTCGTAACTTACAATTTCTAAAAATAAGAAAAAGAAATCTCGAAAGTTCGGTTACGTTACGTTTTTTTTTTGTTCCCAGTGTTAAGATTATAAAAAACGAATCTAAGTTATATACTAAACACACGTTTGTTTGTTTGTTTGTGTTTTTAGTGTCCCGTCTAGAAAAGGAACGTTAATTCGCAGCTGTATTTTAAGAGGGTGCGTAACGAATCGGGGGGTTAACTTTTATAGTTAGCTGAGCAATTTTTTTTGTTGTTGTTAACGAATATTGGCACAGACGACGACGCCGCGACTCCACTTTTGTTTCATTTCTAACACTAAGTAAACATGGAAGCATGACGAGTCCCCGAACTAACACACTACGAATGGACTTGGACCCATTTGATATGTCGGAATGAAACGACAGAGAATCGAAAGTCTTATTGTTATATATATACAAACGATCGAAGTGGTAACGTTTATCACATTTGTACGCAGCTTTCTTAATGAAACTAAATTTAAAAAAAACTAAGTGTTAAAAAATAAATTAGTGGCTACTTTGACACTTCGTGTAGATGATATGGTGGCATTTCTCCGGTAGTTTTTTACAAATTACTAAGCTACTGGGGTGGCTATTTCCGTTTCTTTGGTAGTTAGCGTACTGTAGAAAGGGTTACTTTCTAAAATTTACACATATTTAAAAATCTAACAACAGAACTACACATACACGCACGCACACACACACACACACACACATATATATATATATATATATTTATATATCGATACGATCACAGCGAAATGTCAGTATAACAAAAAGGAAAGAGTAATCACAAAAAAATGTAGGAGCGTGTCGTACCGACATTTCACTTGTTTTGAATGTTGTTTAATTTTAAAAGCACTTGACCCATTGTTTACGCCTTTATCACATATTTCGAACAACAACGCAACAGGCACTAGGCACACGGACAATTGTTTCTTCCCTAGTTCTCTGCGCAAGGGAAACAAGTTACTTCATTGCACTCTCTTAGTTTAAAAACGGAGCGAAATTGTTGGCAAAATGGGACACACTCGCAAAATAACAATAATAACCAACGAGTGTGCGGCGTTCTTTTAGTGTTTAGCAATCTCGCCGCAAACTGCAACCGGTGCCGGTAACAATATTATACAAACGATTTAAATTATTACGAAAGAAAATGGCGGACAAACAAATCAAATGCTGGCATTACAGAAGAACGTCTAAGCCAGTGGTTTACACGATGCGACGGGTGGTGGCGACGAGCTCAATAATTGATTTAATTAGGTATTGAGTGTCGCGCGCGTGGTGGTCAGAATACCAGCATCAAAGAAGCCGCACTATTGGTCCAAGAGCTTTGCCATTGACCCAAAACTCTAACGTTCTTAGTCGCATGTTAACACGCGAAACACAACGCATAAAATATCGCATTTTACCATCAATTTTACTCTGTCGTCGATAATTTCGGGCATTTGCATTTTTTAAAGAATTTCATGGGCCAACTCAACATAAACATATGCAAAAATTCAACTCCGAACAGACAACGGAAACAATCTCAAAACGGCGACAATCGGAAACGTCAGACTTTTCAATCGGTGGATCAAGTGCTTTTCGCCAAATTTTGATATCTATCAACCTCCCTAAGACGGAACTCCTAAGTAGGAAAATAAAAAGTTCTATTCGGTGACACTAACGTTACCTTGTCGAGCCAGAACAGAACACGAGAAACTACCGATTACGCACGCTGTGTTTTTCTATGTAGTGTATGGCATGGTAAACGAATAATTAAGTGGAATGTCCTTATTCCCCTATTGTTTTGAGCATTCTGTCGATACAACCAAATGGTAATTACGTAACACGCGCAAACGTTACGCGTGCGGCAAAATCGGTTACGCAAAAAACAAAACACCGGGCAACTTAACAAACCCGCTCCTTCCACCGCACGCGCTCGACGTTTCTTCACGAAAAGGCACTGACAGATTCGTGATTTAGTAATTTTTTCGGAAAGAAAAAAAACACGCACAAAAAAACTGCAATTTCTGCGTTTTTACCGTCGAAGAAAGGTTGTTACGACGCGTTTAATTAACGAAATTTTAAAATTCCAACCAAAATGGCACTGAATGGAGCTTAAAAAACTCACAACTACTACTTCCAAATGCAATCGTCCGTTACGTTTCGAGTTTTCTCCTCCCTCCGTCACGCGACGAACGTGGAAACGAGAGTAACAGACAAAGAAGGATCTGACTTTATGACGACATCGAACGCATAATACGACACTTAACACACGTTTTTTTGAACGTTTCTTCCAAAAAAAATCGAGTAAACAAATATACACGTGGCATATATATGTATACTGTATACGTGGATATACGGATATACAATGGTACTGTACGTACATTATATTCGCCTCACCTGCGTCACACCGGTCGAAAATCTATGCGGAATATTTCGAGTCTGCTTTAATCAACTGATTTTAATATAGAAATTTTTAATTGTTAAAGATAATTACGATTGTTTAAATTTCAAATATTAATCTTAAGAGGTCGAAACTTTTAATAAGCTCCTTAAAATTTTCGTGACGTATCGGTCCGTCCGCTGGCCGTTACTTCTTTTAAACTGTTACGCGCGTCGCGGCCCGTCGCTCGAGGCGTAACCAGCAATATTGTACCACCGGTTCGGAAGTACGGTTAAGCCAATTTTGCTGACGTAACGCTAACTTTAGAAATTAATTTAACCAATTGAAATCGTTAAACTTCGGCTTTCGACCGGCCATGTCACTGCCGATTAGTCGAATGCCACCATTCGACTTCGATAATTCGTTTCTGCCAATGAGTTTAGATTGTTACGTACTAATTAAGAAACAGAACATGCGACGTTCGAAAATTTTGTAAAAATTTGGCAATATTCCGTCAGGAACCTGCGAAAGCGTCATATTTAACGGCAGAAATAGCAAAGATTGGTCGAGATAAAGGTAACGTCGCGTTCGAATCACGTTACGGAACGGCATCGAAAATCGATCGGGCGCCACCTGAATCGAAAAAACCCGATTACGAATTTTTTCATGACGTCATCGGCAGAAGGCCGGAGCAAAAGCTATCGAAACGCTTGAATTTCGCTAGGAAAAACGCCCTGTCACGCCTCCATTCGTACAAACTTTTATTACGAACGATAACGATAAATTTTTTTTTATCGTTTTTAAAAATAAAGTTTCGTATTAAGCGCAATGACAGAATTCTTCCTCGATACAATGAACCCCGATATTGCCATCTAAAACCGGTACCTAGAAATCCGTGCTAGCATAAAATGAAGATTACCTTCCGAAGCGTGTAACTTTAGACAATGGAGTAGAATAAAAAAAAAAATACGGCATTATGTACTGTACTGTACTGTACATTCGTAGCAGACAATGCACACGAGTAGTAAAATCGAGATTTTGCTCTCCACCCAGAAGTCGATAGATATACTGGTTCACAGATACTAATAGCTCTAATGTTTTGGTTGGTTGGTTGGATTTGGGGTTTTTGTGGCACAAGAGCCTAAGTAGGCTCTAATGTTTTTGTATTTTGTTCACAATTTGTGTTCTTTTTAAATATTTTCGGAGTTTTCATAATGGGTAAAAAAAAACCTTAAGCCAATTTTGTATTCATTATTAATTTGGGATGCCTTCGGGATTACCGAGAACCCTCTTTTCATCAGGAAGAAAAGGGATTGATGAGAATTATATTAATTTAATTATGGAAATGTATAGAAGTTAGTTAAACAAAGTGTTAGGATAGATTAAAGTGTTATAAAAAGGGGATTTAGGATAGATTGGAGTTTATCAAGGTTTAACTTTCTTTCTAAGGCCCATATCTTTATTATTAGTATTAAGTGAATTATTGCATGACGCAAAGAGAAGGGAGCTATGATATATGTTATTCACAATTGACAGTGTTTATTAATGATGTTATTAAAATTGAGCCAAAAAAGGTTAGGAACAGATTAGAGAATAGGGGATTAAATTTCGGTAAAAAATTCAGTTCTTTGAATTCGGGTATGGGCTGTTAGAGGAAAGAGGGAATTAGACTTTAGAATGAGTTTAAAAAATGAAAATTCCAAGTATTTTGGGTCGTATTTATAGACAGACAAATTATATGTTGACAAATAGAATAAATGTAGGATAGCAAGAACTCAAATAGTATTATTACACATTGACAGTGACTGCGATGACATGGTGTCTGATATACAGTAGATCCCCCTATAAAACGGGTTCATATGATACGGATTAGTATATAACGGCGAAAAAATTGCAATCGTATTCGTATAAGCACGCTAAAAGAAACTCGTGATACGGTAAAACATCATCACCGACTCGTGTCGCGATAGGATTGGTCGAATCTAGACCAATAGCGGATATTGCACAAACAGTTAAGTTTAAACGAGCAGCGGACCTATTAAAAACCATTTATTATTTAACGGCCATAAAAATTATATTTATACTAATGATGTCTCCAAAGTTCAGCAAATTTTTCGCAGAAAAATAATTATCAGGAAAAACGCGCCCGCCGTTCGATGCGCCGCTCCACGAAGAAAACAAGCTTAAGCAATGGCGTTGTTGAACAGTGCACACTCGGTAAGTAATCCTACAATTTTTTGTTTATAGCATAGTTTATATGGATTATTCCCAAAAAATACGTGTTTTGGAAATGTTCGAGTCAAATTAGTCTAGAATCGATTAATTTTATGGAAGAAAACCTTTCAAACAACCGTAGTCCACAAACTGCATACGTGCCGGGCTGTGATTGGCTCATGTATTTAAGGATTCGTAGAACATGAATTTCATAAAACACGGAACGTATCTACCGTGTTATGGGGGTCTATTGTATATACTGTATATATATGTGACTAAAATACCAAGTAGCATATGAGATATAGGCATAGACATAAAAAACAGTGTCATAAATTACCAAAATATGTAAAGTCAATGTGTTTGTAATAAGAAATGTAATTTCATACGTCAAATCTACAAAAATATTTCATTCCAAATGCTATTTCTCAACATACTGAATCAAATTCATTTTCGATTTAATTTATCCACATCATCATCTGTAATTTCAAATCATATTAAATTTTTCCAAAAACAAAATACACTTTTCCCCCCTTTAAGCATAATATTAGTAATTACATTTTTTTTAATTTTATAAGATTTTTCTTGACAAATCCATAGGAAACACAAATTACAAAAACCACTTGAAAATGGCAAAACTATCTACCAACCGAATGGATACAACAGCTTCTACTAGAGCCCTCTATAAACAGAGTATGGTCAACTGGGGGGGGTCAAAATATGATTGGATACTGCCGATCACGTGGTTTATGGACGCCATTATGAGGCCAGCTTCCGATCCGCTTATGACAAGCGAATGTCAATCAGCTATTTATTACGATAAATAACAGAATTGGAAACTTTATATACCAGATAATTTCGATCTAAAATAGATTCTAAACATCGCGTTAGTTCTTACTTTACTATACTGAGGTTACAAATCATTATTTCAGCCTTTAGATCTGCCGATACATCTATATCGCTCTTAAAGCTACCATATAAAAATAGATCATGCCGGGTTGTTCAGTAATTAATTGCTCAAATAGAGCTCCTAAATTCAAACTGCATCGATTTCCTAGTGATGAAGCTAGAAAAAAAACATGGGCGATTAAAGTAAATAGGCTGAATGAAAATGAGAAATTATGGATTCCTGGAAAACATGCATTACTTTGTGAGGTAAGAATCAGAATTTTTATGAGAAAGGACTTCTGCTTTGACTACCTATTTAATTGTACATTACACATTAATAAACTAAGGCTAAAGTGTATTAAGTCTGTTACATTTTATTGGTTTAGTGAGATGTGAATATTTACAATTAACTCTCATAGGCTCATTTTGAGAAAGATCAGTATGAGAATCACAGGAAGGATGAAAGAAGATTGCCGAAGCGTGATGCCGTGCCTACACTTTTTTCTCGCAGACCCGCACCTAAGAGAAGATGCTCTGGACCAAAAACAGGGCATAGAAACAATTGTGAGCGTATAGATCCGACCTTGGACCACAGTTATGCTACAAATTTATTTCCTATGACATATATGCAGCCCACTAAGGTATATTTATAATATAAATTTAAAATATCCTTATTAAATATTCTATTTTTTCTTATTGCATACTTTGTTTCTTTTTGAAGAAAATGGTGATGACTGTAAAAGCACGAATGGAGACGAAGATAATGAGACATCTGGTCCAGTATTTCGGGACTCCGGTAATCTCGTTAGCCAGCCACTGTCACCAAAATCAAAACAGATTAATGAACTGAAATCTCAATCGCATAATGCGTTACATAGAGTTAAAAGAGTGCAGAAAAGTAAGGAGGATCTCTACGAAGAGATAAGAAAAATTAAAGTCTAGAGTCAACACACAGAGTACAAACATAAAATTAATTTTCAATCCCGATCAAATGAAAACCCTTGGTAACGTGTCAACACGAGGAATAAAATGGCAAAATAATACGATAAGAAAGGCTCTGCAGTTAAAATCTGCTTGTGGAAGATCAGGCTATGAATAAACAATATTTAGTGATTATGGGTGACTTTTGTTGCACACTTGGTTTACTTGCAGGAAACACGAGTGTCGTTTAATTTATATTACTAAACAAAGAATTGTTTTAAATTTTATCTAATATTCTTTGAAGAAATACTAAATATTAATCCATTTTCCATCTTCATAACCGTATATGACTAAATCAATTAATTTTAACGTGAAAAGATAGCTCAATTACATCTTAATAAATATTCTATCTTGGTCGAAAACAGTTATATTAACTTTCGAATACTCAATGCACCTGGTGTAATTCTGAGTCTGTCGATTTTTCACCTATTACAGAACCGTCAAGGTTTAGCAAGTTTGTGTGATTCACTTGATATTAAACGGATATTCCAGTGCGGTTCTCTCCTTGAATTTAGAATGAACATAAATAATGTCAATAAAAAAGACTTATATAAACTGTATAATTATTTCATCAAGATTACAGAAATGTTAATAAACTAAAGTCAACAGTTTCATTGTTTATTATTATTACGTAAATGTTAACATTTTCTGTATTGTCATCCTTGACGTTACTGATTGTGATTATTTGGAATGTGTATATTTGAAATCAATTGTCAAATAAGAGTATAAGTCTAATAATAATTTGGAAACTGTTGCAAGTTTTTTGTAACCCTTTCATTAACAAATGTACCACCCCCTGTAACAGGGAAATTACCCTTTTTGTTAATAAATGATTGATATTTAGTGATTATCTGCATTCCTTGCAAGGAATGCAGATAATCACTATTTGTTACTATGTTACACTATGTTACTTGAGTTTTTCTTGTTTAAAAATAAACTTTATTGATTTTTTGTCTTTATTATATTTTTAAATTTAAATGCAATTTTTTATATTATTTATATTGCAATAGCGCTGTGAATAAATGTGATCCGCTAAATATAATTTTTTAATATTTTCACTTTTTTGCTTCTAGCCCTGTTATTATTATATATTTTGTCCATCACTTATAAACTACAATTATTCCGAACATAATTAAAAATTATTTCTAAAAATGTTTAATTTAATATAATTTCTTTCTGAATCTGATTTCTGCTCATTTAAATTATTAAACATTGCTCATTTAAATGCTAAACAGTACTATGACACTGCAACTTTAGTCTCAAGATGGCATCCAAGCATTAGAGTGGCCATACTCTGTTTATATAGGGCTCTAGCTTCTACCAGCCTCAAGCGACAGCTGTCGGCTACTTGAGACATTAACTCTAGAACATAGCTGTGGGATCAGTATATCTTTTGACTCTGGAACAACTAAATATGCTGGCGTTAAAAACGTTGTAGGGGTCGAGACACGTTAAAGCGTATTGTCGCATAAGAAAAAAATTATTTTTAAATTTTAGACTCCAAAATTAAATAAATTCGATTTGGATAAACATTTTGGATGCAATTTCTACTCTTCGTGAAAGCGCAAACGGATGTAGCGGGTGTTTCTGAAACCATATTGTCGAAAGATTCGCAGAGAAGACGAAATAATCGGAATATCGAAGGAATACAAAAGATCGAATCGGACCGTCGGGTCTAACATGACCCGAGCGGGAGGGGAGAGAAAACAGAGACGACACACGCTGACGTTGGTAGGAAATTGGGCGAAAATTCCCTAAAAACCCTACTTCTTCGGCAAAGTCCTACCGAATTTCTTTTGCGGAACTCGATACAACTCATTAACAACTTATTCGTATAACAATGGACCATCGGTAGAGCCAACTCCCGAAGAACTAGGCTAAAACATTCGGCGGACTCTGAAAATAGCACGTCCGAAAGGGCCGAAATTTCACAAGTTTTGTAAATCTAATCGAAGACACATTATATTTTCAGATAAAGAACAAAAACGTTTAAACGAATTAAATCGTCACAATTCTGAAGTTTATTTTAAAACCCCCACCGAAAAATCAATTTGTAGGAACGGCTGCGTGACCGGGCGCAAACGCTGTCGTGACATTCGTGAGAATATTAATATTTAAATTACCTTTCTTTTGTGAAAAAATTAAGTTTGTTTCTCTTTCCTTCCCGCTCACGTCCTAGAATTATCGGTTTTTAAATGGAAAATTCGAATAGCGTTAATTACGTTAATGCGCAACTTATAACACGTTGGCGAACTAAGTAAACTCGAGCAAACGATCTTCGCGTAGTCCGTAGCACACGTTATACTGCCACCGGTGACGTCAAAATTCGGTAATCGGGCAACTTCCGAAAGGTCTCGTTTCGTTCCCCCTTCGATATAACGCCAAATTTCGTACCGGACGGTAAAACACCGCGTAACTTACGTAGCGGACAGCCGACGGACTGACGCTATCTTGAATTTTTGTATAAAACATTTTTTGTACGAATGACGTATAAATATTTAAAATTTCCTCCGAAATTCTTTAAATGTTTAGCTAAATCCTTAAGCATTATTTAAAACTTTTTTAAATACGTGTATAGGGATATATAATAATATTATTTTAGATTAAATATTAAAAAATGTTTAAGAAGCGGGTTTAGGTTGACTCGGATTAGAGCTTCTCCCCCGATTAACCGCGCTTTACGCTAACAGTAAATGTTTTGTTTTTCTTGTATTTTTAAATGAAAACGGCCCGTCGCAAACGTGTAAAACGAGACGTGACGATATTAATAATACGATATTGGCAACGATAACGCGCGTTAAAAATGGCAATATTAGTAACATCGAAGCGAACGATAACATCTAATCTACGGAATTCTCGACTCGAATCCAACGTAACCCACTCGATAAAAGTAAACTTGCCTGTGTTTTTTCCGGGAAGCGAAGGTCCTCAATGTTACAGGCACGCGTGGCAGAGAGAGAGATTTTTTGCATGACTTTACAATCACAAATTACGTTTGTTTCTTCTTCGAACGTTCTGCATATTACAATTGTGCATATTGTTTTTTTTTTCTGGTCGACTCGCTGTTCGACCCGGTTACGGCCGAAGGCGCGGAGTATTTGCAGAAATTTGGAACGACGTTCGATGTCGGGTCGAAGAGAGTGTCCGGGTGAGCAAAGATATCCAGAAGATGGGATCGGATGAGCACCATGAAGGATCCGTCCGGACGACGGCAATAAATATCGTTTAGGCTATTTACACTTCTGTTTGGTTCCCTCGTCTTTATCTCTGGTACAGAGTCACGGAGGCAATGTGGTTGCTGGACATTATCTGCACGAGGAAAAATAGTCACACTATTAGTGCCCATCCTCTGTTTTAAGTCGCCTTCCGACGGGCTCCTTTTACGTTACGTTTACTCGTAACGCCTTCTTATGTCGACCAGACGTAACCTAACCCAAGAAGAGCCCGTCCGAACGCAGCCTAAATCTTACATTAAGCAATAAACCCGTCCGAACTTCGTTACGGCACGCTCGGATTTTCCGTAACCGTGGCTAATTATAAATACACCGTTCCATTTATTATCGTAACAAACTTATGGCGTCTACGAAATTTCGGAATTACTAACTGCTCTTTAAAATTGGTTGTGGCGGACCCGGGTTCCGCTTACGGGGCGTGGCAGAATTCTCTGACAAACGACAGAGTATCAGGCGTGTCACACGCACCAACTGCCGTAAATCAGGCCTGCTCTAAATATTTGGTTCAAAATAATTAAACTGTTTGAAGTTTAACCGTAACGATGTTCGTTTTACAATTTTACGCAATCTCTTTCGTTATACTAATTAAAAATCGCCCCCTCCGAGATTTGCCACCACCAAACACGAAATTCTTTCTTCCGCGTTACGCAAGTTCCGAATATGTATGTACAGTACGTCGAATAAACGTAACTCGGGGGGGAACTGTTATAAAAGGGAACTTACTTCGAATATCATATCTTGATAACCGTAACAAAAAGTAGAACCGAACGGGTTAGTAGAGTTGAGAGAATTGCTCCTGTTGAGTACGACCGGCTGTTCGTCCGGTTTTATTAACCTGTCTTGTATCGTGTCCCACTGAAAAACGTAAATTTTAATTTCTCGGTAAAGAAACGTCTCAAACGGTTAAAAAAATAAACTCGGGTTTACCTTGGTGAAGGCGGAAATGAGTTGCACGTTTTGATCGGTGACGTCCACCAATATTGCACCCTGCGAGTCGTTGGACTGCGAATTTATAGGAATAGAGAAATTACACCGAAAGTACATGTTGAAGTTGTAATGTCCGGGATAATTCGTGTGCAGAATGAATTTCTTCGCACGATGACACTTGGAATCGAACAGAATGTCCTGTAAGAGGAGGGTGGAGCCATCGCATTAATTACGCCATTCGATAACGAACAGGCAGATGGAAAATTTTTTGAAAATTGTACTGGTTTTATGCGAGAGTGAAAAGGTTACATACTAAGACTAACCATTCCTAAAGTGGTGTAGTTGAAAAAGTAGTCGGAAGATGTGGATGCCACGAATCTGTGGGGCCGAGGAGAGTGAATCTTCATTTTGTCTTCGGCTTTGAAAAATATCTTGGGGGGAGATCCCAGAAGAGACGTTATGTCCTGCCACCATTCCATTGTTTTTATTTACAATATTTTTAAATGGTAAAACTGCTCGGTTAAAAACTAGGAAGAGAAATCTACTTACTTGAGCCGTGTTGCCGAATGTTATCGTCTTGGTTATTGTCTGCCTTTTTAATTCTCTCGACTTTTTCTGAGCGGGAGCTAAACGTAAAAATCAACAACGGAATTTTTAATTACGCTTAATTTATTTACATCTTCGTCGGTGGCAAAATTCTTGAAAATATTACGGACGAGGAGAGTTTAAACTTATTTTCTACTACGCGATATGTCCGCCCTCGATTGACGGAAGGTGGGATAAAAACGTTTAAGACTACAAAAACTCTGTACTTGGTAGCGTGAACAGACAACTGTATGGATTAAACAACTCCACAAAACTAACTGCTAACTTCTTAAAAGTCGATGAACTTAAACAACTAACTAATAAGGATTCAGTCGACAGTTTACCGCTCTTGTTACGTCACAAAAGTTTAATCGCCCGTGTATTTTATACTCGACGTAACAAATCCTCTATTCACGCAGCCTCCTCGCAAGCAAATTGAAATATGATAACTGATGAGAGCCTCTAATCGCGTCAGGAAATATAACGCGGAGAACTTAATACTAATAAAACAATGTTAAGGTTCTTTGCACATCGATTAGTTTCAATTACCGCCAGGACCGTTATTTTTATTAAAATTCTAGAAGAGACAAAGACCATCTCTTCCCAATTTTAAACTTCTAAACATAATCGTGTATATCTTAAAATCACATCACTCGACATTTTATCTTCGGTCCAATTTATAATTGAAAATTTGGCACCACAAACAGCTTTCGCTTAAATTGCAACAAAAATAATAAAAGTATCGGTTGATTTTCAAAAAGGTAACTTAAAATTTTGAAAATTTAACATAATAAAATCGCAAGAAACTAAGCAATTTTACCTTAAATAATAAAGGTAAACGGTTATCATTTTATTATTCTTGATATGGCTAATTTGTAAAATGGACGTAACGAAGCAAAAGAAGTGGCAACTAAACATCCCAGTTCTTTCCCTATTTATTATTAGTGAGGGTGCGGCCGACGTTTTCAACGCGAAAACGTGTACGTCGGACGTTCAGCACCGCTTTCCTAAAGGCCTAGAAGTTTGGCAATGGTGTTTGGGACGTCGAGCATGATTCCACTGACTATCCGAACACCATTGTCAAACATCTAGGCTTATAGGAAAGCGGTGCTGAACGTCCGACGTACATGTTTTCGCGTTGAAAACGTCGGCAGCAACCTCTCTATTTTGTGCGTTAGAAACTGCTTTCCAATAATCTATTTTCCTTTCTAATTTGTTATTTTAATTTCAGCTTTATGTATTGAAGTATTTCGTGAATTAATTATTTCGCTAAAATTATTAAATTTTACCTTCTGTTATAAGATACAACTTCAGCCCCAGCGTTTTGTCTTTTTTACGTAAAACTTCTAACTTCTCCAAGTAGCAATAATTATAGAAGCAGGTCACCGGCATGGCGGGAGGTCTGGAGAAAATACATAATTAGAATTATACTTATGCAAAAGTTAAGCCAACTACCATGCCAACAAAAGTTTTAGAAGATTAACTCACTTAGGATCCATATAATTATTCCCGCTATATATGCACATTTTGGTAGAAACGACGACAGAAGCACCGTTCGGAAAATGGAGGCTTCTTAGTCCCGGCGTGTACCGTGGCTGTCAGTAAATTTTATATTAAAAAATATAAATTTGTCAAATTATTTAAGAAACGAAAAATATTAAATTAATAAAAGTTCATAAAATTACATCAAAATATCTTCTTAACTTTAATTTCAGAATACAATTAAACTTCAGGTCTACTTAGAACTTATCAATGCGACTTTACTATAGATATTTAAATGTAGTGCATTATATTAACCTTTTGTCCATTTAATCCGTACTGTAGAGCTCAAATAATTTTACCATCGCTTGAGAATAGGGTGGTCGATTACACGATAAGTAATATGTTCACACTTGGAGGGAGTCCCAAATATATTAAATTTCATTATTATAATTAAATATTTATAAATACAGTACTGTATTAAACAGATCGTGGAAGGATCCCAAAATTGGCTGGACTTTTAATTTGTTACTGCCTAAATAAATCGTATAACCCAGGATATCAAAACGGAAAGAACAAGTAAATCATTAAATTAATCCCTTTTCTTAATGTAGTTTTTTCTGAACAGTATTATTTAATAATTAATCAAATAGCAATAATTATAGTTAAATTATAATAAAGATTAAATTAGTTTAAATAGTCATTTCAACTGCAGAAATCTGACTTTTATACATATAAGAAAAAAAATCTCATTAAAGCTGTGAGAAATTTGGAACCAAAACTAAAAAGTATTAAAATAAAAGACAAATTAATTTTCGATAAAATATAAAATAAAATTAGAATAACTGAGTACCAATAAATTAACATTTAGAGATAAATGCTATACAGATATTTAAGAAATTCTTTTTTATCTTATAAAACAGTATTTTATAGAATTTGAAATTATCATCCTGTACATTAATTTTCTGTAATGTCTACCAGATTAACATTATTAATGTAATTATTATTTAAGCGTGGACTATAATGTAAGAAGTTCTAAAAGACAAGCTCAAAGTACTATAATCAATAAAATAACCTTTCATAAATGTATGATTACATGATTAATGATTACAGATGTAATAATAATTTTAAAACATGTTTTTGACATTTAAAAACCTTCATAATTTTAACTTTATTGCATTTAAAAAGGTTATTCCTATGTTCCCACAATTAATTTTATTAACCAAATCACATATTTGACCAAAAGAAAAAAGTAACATGGCAAAAATTTGTAAAGTTATGGAATAAAAGAGTGATAGAGTCTGGCATTGGTGAAATAATTTTTATTTGAAAAGAATAAAAACTGCATTGAGATTTGTATTAATACTTTATATATTGAATGGCCAAAGTTAAGGCAGTGACCTACCCACTCTGGGTATCCAGGATAAAATTCCGACAGGAAGAAAACATTTTGGGGGTCCTTCTAAAAAACACAGAGAACATTTTGAAGTCCTTCTGGATGCATCAGGCCCCATCCCTTGCCACCTTGCCAAACCCAAAACAGGCCTGGTAAAAGGCCTTGTTGTTGCCAATGGCATGGAAAGAGTTTAAAAAATATTAATTTGTGTAGTAACTTTCACTTTACACTTTTTTAGATAATATATACAAATGCAAAATTTCATAGTTTCTAAGATTATATCATTATAATTTCATTCTCAACTCAAAATTTCTTTCAGTTTACAACAGATACCAGTTATATTCAACTGATGAAATGAATTTAAAGATTTCAATTTTATTTTTAAAAAACATTTATAAAAGTAAGGAGTTTTTAATTTATTAATTTGTCAATGAAGATGCAAGAGCCCAGATTTAGTGAACCTTTTTTGGCTATAACCTTTTTCGCATTTGTTTTATAAAATAAAATGAAATAACGCTTAAACTCATATGGAAAAAAAATCTTTTTTCCACAACACTTAATAAAAAACTGGAAGGATATGATCATATCTTTCTCCAGATTCACTTTGACACATCTTCCTAATGTGTCCCCCGGAACCAACAATTGAAATTCAACTATTGGCCTGACGTAAAATAATTCCTAATAAGGTCATGGGAAAAACACATGAAGGACCCACTAATAAAAAGGAGGAGGTCGATGACAGTCAAGAGTTCACCGTAATTGATAATTCTGTGAACTGGTGTGCTTGCCGATCTCTTTTGGATACTGCTCAAGCCGTTGCCCATCCTTTGCCCTTCTTAAGACATCAAAAGACTTCCATCCTTTCGATTCATCAAAGCTACTTTCAAACCTTGTGGACAAGGAGNTCCTAATAAGGTCATGGGAAATATCCATGAAGGATCCTCCTCATAAAAAGGAGGGGGTCAATGACAATCTGAGTTTGCTGTCATCGATAGTTCTGTAAACTGATATGCTCGCTGATCTCTTTAAATACTGCTCAAGCCATCGCCCATCCTTTGCCCTTCTTAAGACATCAAAAGACTTCCATCCTTTCGATTCATCAAAGCTACTTTCAAACCTTGTGGACAAGGAGATCCACCAATTCTGCGATAAAAACAAAAAGGGACCAACTTCTACTAACTAAGGTATTTATTGATGCACAAACAATTGTAAACTCTCTTGGTCAGGGTTGTGATATCAATAATAAGTTTTATAACTAGAATCCGCTAAGCATCTAAAACCAACATATGTATATAGTCTTTTGAGCACTATATAGTGTAAATACATGCACACTTAGCAATCGTTGCCCATCCTTTGCCCTTCTTAAGACATCAAAAGACTTCCATCCTTTCGATTCATCAAAGCTACTTTCAAACCTTGTGGACAAGGAGTACATCGATCCACCAATTCTGCGATAAAAACAAAAAGGGACCAACTTCTACTAACTAAGGTATTTATTGATGCACGAACAATTGTAAACTCTCTTGGTCAGGGTTGTGATATCAATAATAAGTTTTATAACTAGAATCCGCTAAGCATCTAAAACCAACAGATGTATATAGTCTTTTGAGCACTATATAGTGTAAATACATGCACACTTAGCAATCTTCACCTTAAGTTTATTCAGTTTTATATAGATTTCAGTTTGTATATAGTTTTGTAAATAGTAGGTAAATAAATGGGTATTTGTTAAATGATAAATTTGTTGTGGAATGCACTTCTTCCAATTGTCTCAATCCATCTCCATTCTGAGTCCAAGCAGCTATATACACAACCGCTCACGTGGTAACATAATAACTAATGGCCATCGCAATTTCTGTGTCAGTTAAGACACGGTGGCATCAGTCCTGACATAGCATCAAAGAGGTGCCGACACTGCAGTCACAAAGATATGAAATAGACAGGTGAATATATGAAGAGGAACATAGCACTTATTGAATTCGAATAAGTGATTATGAAGATTTTCTTCTCTTTTTCATAAATTAGATCTTGCATATAAGAGAGACATCAATAAAATAATTTTAAATTCAATGCTAAGTAAAATTTATAAAATTATTTGGCAATTTGTAATTTACTCAATATGATTTACTTTCACACGTTTTATATTTGCAATATATCAAATTTTTTGTTCATTATGGGAGATTGAGTCCTTGAAGTTCACTGCTTCACTGCATTGATTTAAATTTTTGAAAAATTTTAAAATAATAAAATTAGAAACAAAATAAAAAATTCAGCAAAAAGTAAACAATTGTAACAATCTCTAGAATGTTGTTGAATGTACAGTACTTGTTAAGATTTATATAAAGGAAATAAGGATCTTCCTTAAAACAGTGGGCGAAATGACCACTCTCATACAAATGCCAACTTTATCCCAGAGATCTCTCTCTCTCTCCCTCTCTCCAGATAACAATTGGAAAGGAAGATGAATGGACCTCACACCTTTAAAGGTCACAACTGACAAACCAAACACTATCAAAATTCAATCCCAGCTCGTCCAATGTCATTTAAACCACTACAGATTTTCATAATATATATACAAAATGAGTGAGTATGTATATTAAAAATAAAAATTTGTATTTAATTATTATCTAGTAACTAGAATTTTTAAATAAGTAAAAAGCCTGTTTTGAAGTTAGTCTGAACCAAACTTTTTGTAGTTTACTTGAATCTTTATCTTCAGGAATTAAGTAAAAATATCTTAAGAACAGTTTTAGATTTGAACTCTAAGTTGATCAACATTTGAAGAACATTTAAAATTAAAAATTTGAAGAAAGTCATTTTCCTTTCCATTGTGTCCAATCACTAGGAACAAAAAAATTTATTTCACAGACAACCTTTTATTAAAAGTTTGTTCCTGGTGGGTTGAATATGATGACTTAGTTTCTTCAAATTTTTAATTTTTTAAAAAATACAGTCAGTCATTTTAATTAAATATTTTAAACTGTTTTTCAAATTTTTATACTATTTATGTGATATTTCAGCATTGTATCATTGTTTTATACCAGGGGTCGGAACCTGCGGCTCTTTGGATTGAAGCTGCGGCTCTTTAGTTCCATACGCAAATATTTATTTTATCAAAAAAAAAAAACATTTAAAAATCGTTCTGAATCGATTAACGAGGATTAGGCACCGATTCTATCTCTCAGCCATTTGTACTCGCTTTTCACCGCACCCCTCCCCCGTGACACGCGTCGTCACTGTCGTCAGTCCGTCGGAAGCTCTCGAATGACACCGTCGTCGGATGTTTCTATTATCTAATTTGTTGTGAAAAACACTACTTATATATGAATAAATAGATATTTTTTCTTATGAATAAATAGATTAGTTTTTTTTATCAAAAAACTTTATTTATGCGAGTACTATTTATTGTTGGCAAGAAAAAATTTTGTGGCTCTTTAAAAACTTTGAAATTTTGTAAATTGTAATTTTGGCTCTTCCGACTCAAAAGGTTGCCGACCCGTTTTATACAGATTTTTAACTATTTAAAAAAAATTAAATTTTTAAAATATTCATATTACAAATTTTTAAGAGGGGAAAAAATGAAGGAAATGCATATATTGTAAAAAGACAAATATGACTATAAATAATTTTTAACATAATTTATAATGTTTATACACATTACTAAATGACAAAATTTGTTTTATCTCACAGAAATATTATAATTCAGTAAAATGTTCATTGGTGACTAATAAAAACAAAAATAAATCTTAAAAAGTTAACAAAAACATATTTAACTACACATAAAATCAGTTAATATTAAAAACGATTAGAAAAACAAATTTGATAATTCATATGTTTTCTTAAAAATTTTACCTGAAACTTAGAATCAACAGGAAATGAGAAAGACAGGCCTCTGAAGTTTAATATGTACAACTGTTGAGATGCATCGTATTCTGTAAATCATATAGAAATATAAACAACTTATTTACATCATAAGCATATTTATAGCAAGTCCTGCAAACATCAAAATTTCATTCAATTTCAAACCTGAGTTGATAGTTTGACTTTAATTTTAGAGTAACTTTAGTTACTCTAACTAAAATTAAAGGTAAGAAGGTTAACTGTAAAATTTGATTCAAAATATCACATTTTTCTTTAAATTTATTATTATACTTGTTAGAAAATTATAAAAATTTAAAAGTATATCATGTTAAATAATGACAAAAGTATATAAATGTAATGATATCTTTGGCATGCCTTATAAATTATACAACATAGAAATCACTATTAATTTTTCACGCATATGTCCACAGATGTAGCAATAAATGAATATACAGTATTTGAAATTATGTACTAAGATAATCAATAAAATTACTGAATATTGAAAATTTAGCACTAGTAAAATTAATGATATAAATAGGATAAAATACTAAATATCTTCTTTACTTTGTCAATCTTTTATTGATCTAAAACAAAATACTCTAGCAGTAAATTGCCAGTAGTATACTTGCATATATTACATAAATACAGTTCTTAAAATTGACAAGAGGTTATTTTTAATTGTTCTAGCTATAGAAGTTTAAACTAAAAGTGAATAAATTATCTTATAATTTATAGTTTAAACTTCATTACTACAATTTTAATTATTGTGAAATGACTTATTTAGCAAAACTTTTCCTTTATAAGTAATATTTAAATCAAGTAACTATATTGAAATCAAAAAATTTAAAATAATAAAGTAAAAGAATGGTGTATGACGATGAAAATAATAAAATTTTTTATTTTTATTTTATTTTGTGTTTTTTTGGTTGAAAAAGTAAAGGAATGAAAATTGAAAATGTAATCTTTCCAGCTTATTTTTATAAAAAAAGTACTTGAAACTATTGAAGGAGTCACAACTTTTAAACCAAGATGAGCAAAAGATGCTTTTACTTAGCTTGGTTCAAAAGTTTGTAAACAAGCACAGTTGTTCTGTTTGAATCATTAGGATATTAACATCCAATGTAAAGGACTTGAAGATGCTTAATTGTATTAAATAGGTGTGACTTCTCCAATAGTTTTAAATTTTCTTTCTAATGCAATCACATCATATTGTTTGTTCATGATTTATCCTTCTGTTTCTATTCCATTTTTTTAAATTTCAATTGTTGTTATTTTCTAGCAATTCACACATTTCTAAAAATACTAGCCAATCAACAACTTTATTTTACCCAGATGCATTTCGGAAATTACAATATTTCCCTCCTTGATGGGCTCTCGTTCATACAGGCTAAACAAGGCGCACAATTTTCAATATTCCAACCATTTTTTACTAATTTCCATAATAAATCATTCTTTCCTTAACTATAAATATTATCCATAGTCCTTGCCGTCATTACCTTCCATTAGGTAATGACAGTTGGAAATGTTTGTGCCTTGTTTAGCCTGTATGAAAGAGTCCACTGAGGAGGGAAATATTGTAATTTCTGAAATGAATCTGGGTAAAATAAAGTAGTTGATTGGATAGTATTTTTGGAGTCTGAATGTGATAATTCTTAGAAAATAATGGTGTTTGAACCAGTTACATATTGAAATTGTTTATTCATGTTTCATGGTTTTTCTAGATTATATATTATAGGTGTACATTAAACTGATATTCATTCAAACAAATATATTCATTTTATTATATTCTGTAAGCAAATTTTATAAACATATATCCAAAAGAGGTTATTATTCAGGAACTCATTATCCTAATTGCATTCTAGTATATATATATTAATAGTTTAATTAAAATTAGAATATCACAATCTAATTACATAATATATGCTATGGTTTCTTTAAAAAACAATGAAAATCCATATTTCCAATAGCATAGTATAAGAGATAATTAGTCGTCTCCACACACCAGAATGAGATGTAAATAACACTTACATTAAACCTGGTAAGCGGAGTGGTTGTGTAATAGGATAGCTAATGTTTTCAAGGCACATTTAATCCACATTTTAAATCATTATACAGTATGATAGCCAAGAAACGCCAGGTCAGTATAGCATACAGAAGATGCTAAACCATTTTCCAAATACTACGTAACAAAAAAGATCCTCCGAACCCAGTCAGACTATCAGGAATATACACCATCCCACTCAGAGACCACAGATTCGACAGAGATATGGTTTATATTGGCTCCACCAAACATACATTGGGGATAAAGATTAAAGAACATAGAGGTTACATACAACACAACAGATTTACAACGGTTCTCTAAACATATGCCACCGACCAGGAAATCACGGCAGACTTTAATGCAGCACACATTATCCGCACTACCAACCACCCAGAGCTTCTCAAATTCTTGGAGGGTATGGAAATATTCAGAGCAGGATGTAGCAAATAATGCATCAATTTTAAACAGGAGATGGCCCTTTCAACAGCATGGCAGATCCTGCTAGATGATAATAATTAAAAATTTCAATCAACATCAATAAGAAGTGCATGTGCTTTACATAAAATATTGCTCGTTTCATTTAAAACTCCTGGAAGGTTTCCACGTGTGATGATTCAAATGGCAATCTTTTCAAAAGGAAATATTTGATTCGTAACATTCAGCTTCTTTTTTACACAAAAAACCTGAAAAACAGCCCAGAAGGGGCCTCAAAAACGTTAGCTATCCTATTACACAACCACTCCAGTTACCAGGTTTAACGTAAGTGTTATTTATATGAGATAATTTTGAAGGTCATTGCACACACACACACAATGAACTTGAATTCCATTTGGAAGACTCTGCAGAGACCAAAAAGACTGCTACCATTTTAAATTACTTTTATTATTATCCAGGAATGTTACAATGTACATTAAAATATTGGAAAACCATCCAAGTTTTCCAATATTTTAATTTGCCCATCATTACAAGTTTTCAATGTGTGCACTCAGTGTCATACAGTACCCATCTGACCAATACTCATCCTCCCTATGCTTGCTATGGCATATCAGTTGTTACTCCACTCCCTGCAGCCACAATTCTATGGCTCATGAAGATTACACATGACTGATTCCAAATTTGCAAACTGTAGAACACAAAATGCCTTCTCTATTGTGGAGTTACAATTTTTGTTTATAATGCATCCTAAAGGCAGTAGACAAAATGTTCAAATGCAGATGGGAGATGAAACTCAGACGTTTAGGTCATGTACTTCTTAGGTAATAATATAATTAAAGTAATTTGAAATGGTAGCAATCATTTTGAAGACCATGTATTACAGATTAAATGCATAGAATCTAGCTAACTGACCCACTCCAAACTGCTTATTGCTACTAGTGTTGCATAAATCAATAAAATTGCCCAGTATAAACAAATGAACAAATGTTATATGTAAGTACTGTACATATTCTATTGTTTGTACTGCAAGCATTTACTCAATATACATACTATTTATTTAAGTGTGCAGTATTTTATTAGTCACATAATTCAATTTAAACTTAAATCAAGATTGATAATTGCAAGAATTTATAACATAATAACATTTGTAACATAATAAAATTAACTGCAATTTATAATACCTCCAGGATGTGTTGCTCCAAAGGAATGATCGATCTGGTCTAAAGTAGGAGGAACTTCAGGTGAACAAAATGGTATTCCACTTAAAAAAATAAGTACAAAAAGTAAATTAATAATTATAGAACAAAAAATACTTTAATATGTTATAATTTTAAAATATAAGATTTATGTTGTCAGTAATACATATTATACAGTATTATACCTTAAAATATGAGTTTCAACAAATAAATTTTTAAGAAACAGCAGAGAATATCATTAAATTTAAAGTAACTTACCAATATTTTAATTTAACTTTATTCATACTATACACTTCTATGATCTGTTTAAAAAAATTTAATATTTTATTCTTAATGTTTAAAAGTAAATATTTAAAATCTAATTCATTTAAATACTATTAGTCAAACTTGCAGGCTTGTCATACATGAGACAATGAAAATGGTCTAAATAGCATAATAAACATATTCCAAGATGCATTTAGTCTATGTTACTTAGCCCTCTTCAGTTGAATATAGGTCTGAAGTACAAGAAATTGTTTTAAGACAATACAAATATAACATCAACAAGCATACAAAACATGTTTGAAAAATCAACAAAACCAGTTAAAATATGGCATTTACAACTATTAAAGGAACCTTAGGATTTGGTGCCAATCACATTTAACCAAACTAAATCATCAATACATTTAAAGCAGAATGTTGTCATGTTTTCACATGTACTGAACAATACATGATAAAATATATGCCACACCATCTAAAATAGTCTTCCCTTATATGGTGTTACTATAATTCACAATATTTCATGATCTTGGAGATGTAGAATATTCAAGGAGTTTTTTCTGGTGTTCTCCTATACACTGTGATAGACATATTCAAAAGGTGTTATTTGGGTGGTGTTGACCTCATTAAAAATTGTATCCACTTAATTTTTTGAACACTTTAATTCTATAGTAATATAATCTAGGTACAGCATAATACTGTAATTTAATTTAGTTGGATAACCAGACTAATTTTCCTATTTACTCCTAGTATCCATATTATACCAAAATGGTTACTGTACTATTACACCAAATTGACACCTTATTAGTCAGACATATCAACTTAATTCCTTGAATATTCTACAACTCAAGATTATGAAATATTGTAAATTATAATACACATATAAGATTAATAAAGCCAATCACTGCTGTATGTCATCAGGCTATATAACAGTTATATTAATAATAAATTACCAAACAATTTGACCCTAGAGGGAGGCCTTGGGAGCCATCTTGTAATAAATTTAATAATTATAATTTTAATTAAATAATTAAATTAAACTGGAAGAAAAGAATTGGCCTGGAGTAGGACTCAAACCTGCAACTGCTGCTTACCATGCAGATGCATTGCCAATTATGCTACCCAGCACATATATAAACAAACAACTTGTTTTTTTATATATATGCCTTGCAAGGGTATACAATGGATCCTGGTAGCATAATTGGATCCTGGTAGCATAATTGGCAATGCATCTGCACGGTAAGCAGCAGTTGTGGGTTTGAGTCCCATTCCAGGCCAATTCTTTTCTTCCAGTTTAATCAAAATTATTTAATTAAAATTATAATTACTAAATTTATTACAAGATGGCTCCTAATGCTTCCCTCTAGGGTTAAATTATTTGGTAATTTATTATAAATATAGCCATTATATAACCCAATGGCATATGGCAGTGGTTGGCTTTATTATTATAATGTATTGGTTTCTCATAGTGTTGTTTATTCACATATAAGAGATTATTTTAGATGGTGTGGCATTTTATCATGTATTGCACATGTAAAGTGTAATGTTGTCATATTTTTATATGTATTGATGTTTGGTTATATATGATTGGCACCAAATCCTAAGGTTGCTTTAATAGTTGTAACTGCCATATCTTAACTGGTTTTGTTGTTTTTTCAAATGTGTTGGTATGCATGTTGATGTTATATTTCTATATTGTCTTAAAACAATTTCCTGTATTTTAAGATCTATATCCAACTGAAGAGGACTAAGTAAGATAGACAAAATGCATCTTGGGATATGTTAATAAAAATGATCTTAATAGCATAGTAGTCTCATGTATGATAAGCCTGTAAGTTTAAATACAATATAATAGTATAATATATATATTTAGGTAAGAAATGGTTTAATAATCATTGAAATACCTTTAAGCTCTGAGATTTTGGTTCAAAAATTAATCTTATTCCATCTTGGGAGAGGTTTATTACTAAATCCATCGATAAAGGATTCTGAAATTGTATTAAATTATTTTAAGAAAATATCTAATAATAAATTTTGAGTGTATTGCTAGCATAATTCACCTTTTCTCGACTTTCCATGTTATTAATGTACACTTACTTTCTTCTACTGGGTGATTAATGAAAAGTTAATTTGCAAATTGGGCTAGGAGTCAGTAAAATCATGGTGACATCACAATATAAACTTATACTTAAATATAGATTACAGTGTAAGTTCAAGTGTAAAATTAGTCTGACAATTCAGTGGCAGCAATGAAAAATCTTACAATGTTATTTATAATTTTAGTTGGTTTAATACTTATTGAACCTTTACAAAAAGATTTGAAAGTTGAGGAGCTGGGATTGCAAATTTAAAAACTGAGGTACAAGAGTCAGAATTGGCAGTTTACATACTAACTCCACAGTCTTGTTTAAGACTTAGACTCAGCACTAATGCTGTCAACAACCACAGTAACTGTATGCTGGCCATTTTGCTAGCATCCCACTATGCATTGTGAAAGCACATTTAAGTCTCAAATATATATTTACAACAGATTTGAGAGATAACTTTTGATACTCTAAATATATAAACTGGCAGTGCATGACAAGTCAATCAAGTCAATTGATCAACCACCAACCCAATAAACTTTTCATTTGATCAGTACAAAATTGCCATTATAAGAATCACCAGTAAAGATTGTAAATCATTTTCTGAAACTTGTGATTTTTCCAAAGAAAATAACTTTCTTCTGTAAATTTCATATTTCTAAGATAAGAAATTCTCTCATTTGCCAAGAAAATAACAAATTAACCTACTTTATAAAAAAAATTAATAAAATATTAAAACAGAAAGCAGTAATTAATAAATTGAAAACTAATATAGATCTAAAGTACATATCAATATTAATTTACTTAAAAAAATAAATGTAATTTAAGTTTAAAATATCATAATTCAACTTTAAATCTTAAAAACTTATTAATAAACAAGAATGAGACAGATTTTTCTCTGCATAGCTGACATAGGGGTTATCTGTTTAAATTCTAAGCAGACACTTAATGAGCTACTTAATATTAAATCTTATCAAATATGTCGTTTCCTACACAAACGATTAAATCCTAATTATAAATAAACAAACTACATGAAAAAATTCATTTATGGAATTTAATCAACTTTAAAACTAAAATGAAGATAGTGGAATAAAAATTAAGTTTAATAAATCAGATTCTTTCATTATATTAAAGAAAACAGACTTAAAAATTATTATTCATAGTTCAACTGAGATTTCTCTATCAAAGAACTTTAATACTAAAACCAAAGTTTTAATTGCAAATAAAAAATTGTTCATTCATTTCCTAATGAAAATACTTAAAATTTTTAATTTTCTTTTTATCATATTTAAATAGGCTTAATAATAATAATTATGAACATTTGAATGTACCACAGAAATTATAACAAGCATGTATTGCAGTTAGTAAGCAAAACGCAAAGAAAACGTGACCCACAACACTGGCTAGATGCCAATGACTACTTTAAAATAGGTCATTCTATAATATACTATCAATAATTTAAAAAAGATTAAAAGTTCAAAATATACATTTTTATTAATACATTAAAATTCATAACCTTTACTTTAAATTTTAATTTTATAGACATAATTTAGTAACATTCTTACAATTTAAACATTGGCAATTTTTTCTAAAATTAATTTTCTAGTAACACAATTCAGACATTTACAATAAACTCAATTAACAAACAATATAAACTAAGAATTAAACTTTGAATAAATTACTTAATAATCCAAAGAAAAGGAAATGAGTCAGACAAAAAATATTTTTGGCCCAATATTATATCTAAATTGTATTTCACCCATTTCATTTTTCAGTCTGTACCCATTGTACATTAAGTTGAATCCACAACAAAAGATGGCCAGTCAGTGATGGGTGGGGTCCAACATGTCAGGGACGACTGCCACTAAAAGTTTCTGGAGTTCCCTTAAATTTAAATTTCCAAGGCATTTAAATCTGTCCCTAGTCCAAAATGGACTAGGGACAGATTTAAATGCCTTGGCCATCAATACAATATCTAAATTGAACTTCTATGTCAGCAATATTATTAATCTAATTCACAAAGATTCATAAAATCCATAATGTAATGTACATCACAGAAACTATAACCATAACCAAATGCCCACTTAAAGCTGATGGGATATATTCTTCTAACAGTTAGAGAATTCATTGCATTATTTAATAATATGCATCTGAAATCCATCCAAACTCATTTCTTTTGAGGAAATTACAGAATTAAACACATTTTAAATATGCAATCCTTTTTTTGAAGTGGATATGCAATATGCAAGGATTTTTGATACATACACTATCTTTAAATATACCACACTAACCTTATAATGCTTTGAAGTTATTTTTAGAACATAACACATTTTTAGAACAAATTTTTAGAACATAACACATTTTTAGAACACATTTTTAGAACAAATTTTTAGAACATAACACATTTTTAGAACAAATTTTAGAACAAATTTTTAGAACAAATGTTTTCGATCCACCCTAGGACAAAATAACAGCAAAGCATTATAATGTTAGTGCAGTATATTTATATTAATGCTTTGTTTATAGAATAGATTTTACACTATCTTTTACTTACATCAACCTTCTGTTCACTTATCCTACAAATTTATAGTAAATGTTTTAGCTAATGATTGAATACAAATTGACTGTACAGATTTGAATATATATAAAATATTAAATTTTTTAGATAATTGAGATGCAAGAGGCATCACAGTTTTAGTTAGTAAAAACATCACATTTCAGTGTTACCACAATTTAAATATATCAAGGTTTGTTGATAATTTTTTAAGTGAATGGACTGAATTTCTAATCTCAGACTGGTAATTCGACAATCAATAATTCAAATCACTCAGTAATTATCATTTTATATAACTTTGGGCAGTCTGCAAATGTTGTTTATAATTATTTTGTACTAGACAGCGAAAAGCTGTATTTGTTATAACCTTTTCGATATGTAGTTTAAGTTAATTTATTGTAATACTTTACTTTCAGTGATAACTGTAAGATTCAGATTTCATCAATGTATAATTTATGTATTTTGATGGAAAGGAGCAATATTTGATTAATACATTAATTAATGTTGTCTAATTACTATTGTATTTTTGATTAGTAAATTTGATCATTCTATGTGTAATCATTTTCCTTAAAATATTTTGTTAAAAGTTTATTTATTGTCTGTATTCTGACAGGCAAGAACTGTCTTTGTTTAAAATATTGATTTGATTTATGTTCTTCTGTATTTTCAGTTAAAATTGTTTTCAAACTACGTGTAATCAAACTGTCTTCAATTGTACAGACTGTAAATACTGCAATTATTGTCTGTATTTGATGGCCAGGAGCTGTATCTGTATGTTTCATTTGATTCTTAATAAAACAGGCTGGGCACCCGTGAAACTTTCCCTTTTCATCCCGTTTCCTATCTTACTTTACTTTTTCCCCCTTTGCCTCTTCCCTTAATCACCTTTCCTCTATTCTTCTTCACACTCAGGCACTACCAATGAGTAGTCCCAAGTCTTCATTCCCTTTATGAAATAAAAGAAATAAAAGTCTGCAAATGTTTCTGTATATTTATCAATAGACATTCTCATATACACAATAAGGTTTCGTTTAGAATCTGATCATAGGTAGGATTAAATATTAATATTAAGCTAATCAAATAATAGTATTTAAAAAGGAGCACATAATTAACATTAGAAGCAAACCAAAACATGCTTCATTACTTGGAAGAAATAATTAAAAGATTTGTATTATGCAAAATCAGAACATTCCACTAAATTATTATTATTATGATAAATATAAATTCAGTAATATAATGCAAATTATTCACTTGACTATTTTTAAAATTATAACAAGCATGTATTGCAGTTAGTAAGCAAAACGCAAAGAAAACGTGACCCACAACACTGGCTAGATGCCAATGACTACTTTAAAATAGGTCATTCTATAATATACTATCAATAATTTAAAAAAGATTAAAAGTTCAAAATATACATTTTTATTAATACATTAAAATTCATAACCTTTACTTTAAATTTTAATTTTATAGACATAATTTAGTAACATTCTTACAATTTAAACATTGGCAATTTTTTCTAAAATTAATTTTCTAGTAACACAATTCAGACATTTACAATAAACTCAATTAACAAACAATATAAACTAAGAATTAAACTTTGAATAAATTACTTAATAATCCAAAGAAAAGGAAATGAGTCAGACAAAAAATATTTTTGGCCCAATATTATATCTAAATTGTATTTCACCCATTTCATTTTTCAGTCTGTACCCATTGTACATTAAGTTGAATCCACAACAAAAGATGGCCAGTCAGTGATGGGTGGGGTCCAACATGTCAGGGACGACTGCCACTAAAAGTTTCTGGAGTTCCCTTAAATTTAAATTTCCAAGGCATTTAAATCTGTCCCTAGTCCAAAATGGACTAGGGACAGATTTAAATGCCTTGGCCATCAATACAATATCTAAATTGAACTTCTATGTCAGCAATATTATTAATCTAATTCACAAAGATTCATAAAATCCATAATGTAATGTACATCACAGAAACTATAACCATAACCAAATGCCCACTTAAAGCTGATGGGATATATTCTTCTAACAGTTAGAGAATTCATTGCATTATTTAATAATATGCATCTGAAATCCATCCAAACTCATTTCTTTTGAGGAAATTACAGAATTAAACACATTTTAAATATGCAATCCTTTTTTTGAAGTGGATATGCAATATGCAAGGATTTTTGATACATACACTATCTTTAAATATACCACACTAACCTTATAATGCTTTGAAGTTATTTTTAGAACATAACACATTTTTAGAACAAATTTTTAGAACATAACACATTTTTAGAACACATTTTTAGAACAAATTTTTAGAACATAACACATTTTTAGAACAAATTTTAGAACAAATTTTTAGAACAAATGTTTTCGATCCACCCTAGGACAAAATAACAGCAAAGCATTATAATGTTAGTGCAGTATATTTATATTAATGCTTTGTTTATAGAANTCCCTTTATAAAATAAAAGAAATAAAAGTCTGCAAATGTTTCTGTATATTTATCAATAGACATTCTCATATACACAATAAGGTTTCGTTTAGAATCTGATCATAGGTAGGATTAAATATTAATATTAAGCTAATCAAATAATAGTATTTAAAAAGGAGCACATAATTAACATTAGAAGCAAACCAAAACATGCTTCATTACTTGGAAGAAATAATTAAAAGATTTGTATTATGCAAAATCAGAACATTCCACTAAATTATTATTATTATGATAAATATAAATTCAGTAATATAATGCAAATTATTCACTTGACTATTTTTAAAGCATTATATGTGAAATAACATAATAATATAGTTAAAATAAAATAAACATACTTTATAAGAGTAACAGATTATTTGAGAAATCTAGTAAAGAAAATTCTAGAACAAATTTAATTATTATTATTATTTCTAAATTATATGCAAAAAGATTCATATGAACAAATGAGAAATATTATGGCTGGCTCAAATAATGAGACGTCAGACAACTGTGTAGCCAGCTTACCTTGGCAAATACTAGAATTGTCTTTACATCTGTTTCTGCCTAATGCAAGGACCAATTTGGTTTTCCTTCTCAATAAATACCAAAAATAATCCTACAGGTAAAAGCAACAGAGATGTGGGTTAGTTATAACAACTCCTACTGTAATGGCAATAGCTAGAATTGACTATGTCCAATGCCTTAAAGACATATCCAATATGAAAATTGGATCTGGTACAGAAATTATAGTCTTATCCAGTATGGAAAATATTTTATTTTTACCAAATAATATATGGTAAAAATTATCCCCAATACAATTTTTAATACAGTTTATACTTACTGAATTTATGTTATGTTTAAATATTTAAAAGTACATACTGCAATAAATTTAAAAATTGAATTATTTTGTCAATTTATCATAACTTTTAAAAGAAAAATTATTGTAGATATCATGTGTATTGATTGTAAATTATATAGTAAGATTGATTATTTATGCATACTAGAATATTCTCAAAAAATACATATTCATAACCAGTATATAATAAAAATTAAAACTGCAAATTTATGAAAAATTAATTTGAATTTTAATATTTTACATTCTGTATTTTATTCATTCATTATTTAAGATCTGAATCATTTTATACAAGAGAAACTTAGACTAACTTTCAGCTTAAAAGAAGTAAATGTGATGCATTTGTTTTCCTGTCAAAACTGTTTATTTACTGTATTAATTTAAAATAGTTTAATTATAACAGTCAGTGATGATTATAAACCAGTTTAAGGGTGGAGCTAACCTAGACAATCGAAAACGTAAGCATTATCAATAATCAAGGCCAGACTTTTATGGAATTAAAATGCTATAGACACTGGTTTTAGGTTCTAATAAATAATAAAAGTTAAATTGATAAAGTCACAAGAAAATGTCAACAGTATGACAATTTATTAATGCTTATACCTGAATTTTACTAATCATTAAACTGCAAAAATGTAACCATTGTGTACTTTATTATACAGTATTTTCAAAGCTTCCATACAACTGTTTAGTGAAACAGCTGTTTTTGTTTTGGTCATAAATATGTAAGTTCTGTTTATTTTTCTGTTAATTTCAAATGGTTAGCAATGTAAAATTCCTATTCAATTAATTCATATTAAATTCTCAATCACTACTATCAGAAAAAAATTATTACAGTTATGTAAATAATCAAGCCTTATAATTTTTGTCAAAATACATGATTTATACAGAAGGAAAATTCTGAAATCAACTAAGTATTGATATTAATATAACTGCTACAACATACAACTATGTAATTCATAATTTAAAATCATTTTAAAGATTAGAATCTTCCATTTCAAATGGTTTATAATAGCTACATTAAACATAAAATTTATGACTTTAAAATGAAAATTAAAAATTTTTTAACATTATGTACATTTAGATTTAAATTATCATGAATTATATGACTACATTTAAGTATTCATATTAAAATACATGGCTTTCCTCAAATTTGAAATAAAGCACATTTAATTTTTTTCAATTCCTTGTTAATTAAGTTTTAATTAAATATTAATATAATGATAATTAGAAAACATTAATTCTGATTACAAAATTTCAAATAATTTTATTAAAAACTTATAATGAAAATTAATACAACTAGAAATTTTAAAGTTATTTATCCTTATTGAAAGTTCCTTAAAGAAGACTTTAAAAACTCTTTGTACAATTCTTCAAAGAAAACATTAATTAGAAAAAAATATGTCAAGTATTCTTATTTATACAAAAGCTATTAAAAAAGTATATTTTATCATAAAATATATTTCTAGTTAAAGAAAATCATGCTGATGTAGTGAAACTACAAAAACCAAGCAATGAAAATACATTATTATAGAATAAGCAATTACTTATTGTGATATTGTCACAATACCAGGCTGCAATTTTTAATCAATCAAACTTTAATTTAAAAATAAGCTCTTTATACCTGGTCTCGATTTTTATCTATCTAATTCCATTTCAAGATTAACAACGGGAGGATGGCTACAGTGAGAATGCACAGACCTGCAATTTGAAAATTGCAGACCAATAATGTTGTATCATGAGTTGAATCTATGGTATAGACAAATCTCAAGAATTCTATCACATATGCTATATTTTGTTATATAACTGATTAATAATTTTGCAGCAAAGAAATGTAACACTTCTTTGACAAAGAAGTCAATGAATTCATTAATTAATAGGTCTAACTATTATCTTTTAGAAAATAATATGCAGGTTATTTTACCAAAGACAGCATAAAAAAGAAATGATGCTAACTAACTCAATTGACAGCACTGAAATTATCAACCAAAATTATAAAAGTGTAAAAAGAGTTTCATTAAAATATAAAAACAAAGTCTATTCAAAAGGCTATACAGCCTGTTATTGTGTAATAAATTGTTTTTATATAATTAAATTTGTTTTATGGCAAAAGATTATCAGCCATTGTTATATTTATTAATTACCCAACTTGTTTGTTAATGCAGAGATAATCCACACTGTTATTGATCTGAATGACGATAAATGTTTTGTAATAAAGGAATCAGAAACTGCATGTAATTAATTAAAAACAAAATGACAACTATCATAAAAACTTTGATATAAAATATTGAATAATATGGATTTAAATGTTACATCACAAAATAAACAAAACACAAAATGTTTTTATAAACATTTTCAAATAATATGCAATTTAAACAAGTCTTTTCAGTAAGTCCTATCATGCCACAAAAACAGAGTAAAGGTCTTCCAAAATAAATGATGATATTTTACATTACTATAAATATGTTAATTATAATACAAATAGTACGGGACAAACACCAATTGATAGAGTAATAATCCAAATTCAGTCTACCATCTGCATTCAAACGTCTTGTTGTCTACTTCCTCTAGGAAGTGCTGTAAACAAAAAATGGCAATCCCACAATAAAGCAGTATTTTGTGTGTCTGCAGTTTGCAAAGTTGGAATCAGTCATCATTGTACAAAGTGAGTAATCTGCACTGCAGAAGCTGTAGAATTGTGGCTGTCATGGGAGGTGTGATGTAGGATATGCCATAGCGAGCACAGGAAAAATATGAATATTGGTTGGATGTGTGCCATGTGGTGCACAGATCGAGAATTGAAATGGTCAAACATAAAACTTAGACAGTTTTCCAATGTTTTAATGTATATTATGACATTCTCAGATAATAATTAACATAGTTACACTAATTTAAAATAATAGCATTCTTTTTGGAAGACCTGTATTTTCTTAGCCTCTTCCAATTTGAAAATATGTAAATTGCTCAAAAATATGCATAATTTATTTAAACTGTCATCTTGATTTTTATTGTTATACAATTTATACAAACTTTTATTATAGTCCAATATAGTCACAAATTTTATATATTTTTAAATAAGGAAGCACTTATAAAAAGAAATCAACTTTGTGTTCTTATAGTATTAAAAATATATTCAGACAACTTTTGTGTTTGTCTTTTAATATTGTATATTTTTATTTAAATTGCTATTTTTGGTTTTATAAATACTTATGAAATTAATTCAAAAAGCATATTTATTCTTAAATATTAAATGCTTGTAAATATAAGTATTTTTAAAAATATAAATCTACATCTTAATAAAAAACCAATTACTTACTGGCTCACTGTAAAGTACTTGTACATTTTTAATTACTTCACACTGTTTCTGTATCATCTGTACAGCTTGATTAAATATCATGCCTAAAATAAAAACACATTTCTTGTAAATAAATTGTTAGAATTGACCAATACAAAGTATTCTATAATAATTTAAGAAGAAATAATGCTCAAATTTGAATTAAAAGAGAGCATAAAATAGTATTTGTAGGCATTCTGAATGATATTTCTGCATGAAAAACTTTACTATTTCTGGCAGACTTGTGAAAAAATATGTCACAAGCATCATATTACATGCTAACTGAATGTAACAATGACTATATAAACTAATAAACACTGTTAAAATTCATCATCTACCTTTCAAAATTTATATTGGAAAATCTTTTTACAGCAAAGAAAGATAAATATGTGTTTAAAACTTCAGAAATTCCAGAAGTCATCCAAAACCAAATGATATTTTTTTAATCACTTAAACAAACAAAATGACTACATAAAAATGATAATCCCAACTCAGTTTAAATCTTAAATATGATGTCACAAATTTGGCAATACTATGCATCAATATAGGTTACTCTATTAACATTTTAAAATTCAAAGGATATGAACTGAAATCCAAAAAATCTGTCTTCATTCTTCCTTTTGTAAAGTATATTTTGTTGCAAGATATACTTTACAAAACCAGCCCGTATTCAGGTGTTAGACATACAAATAAAACCTAGCAAACTTCTTTTAACTGGACCACTTATGAGGCCCGAACCCACAATCAACTACGGATGTTTGGCGGTTTTATCCACTCAGCTACCAGTCACCAACAGATGGGAAAACTCTGAAAGTGTGTGTAAGCAAGCTTTATATTGCTCTCTTCCGTATCTTCCTCCTAGAACCAAACTTTTGGTATGTAATCTATAGTATTAAATAAATAATATCTACTAATTCCAAATAATAATGCACTAAAAAACAACAATTTATCCATAAATGCCTAACTTTGCATACCTAAATATGCATGTATCATTGTATACAATGGCAACTATTTTATAATTTTAAGAATAATAATATTGAATTTTATTAAAATATAAATTTTATTCATTAGCAACAGAAATCACTTTTTATTTTATCAAAATCTAATTATAAGCCTATTAGAAATCACTGAAAATTTTCAATTGTTTTATATGAAAAGATGGTAAATTTTTGTTACATAATGTAAATTTTACCTCTACTTCATTTGGCAATGCTTTTTCTTTGTGTCGTATAATTAGAAAATAAGATTTAAACTTTTCATTTGAGTAAGTTAATGACGCATTTGGATTTTAAATATCATAAAATAAAACTAAAATTGATAACATTAATTTGCATATCATTAACAGAATTTTAATGAACAGTTAATTAAAAATATTTTTCTTTTATAAAAACAGTAATATTTCATTTCATAATTTTTAATTAATTAATTTATGAACTTATTACAGTTAAAACCAGAAATGCTTTACTTGTTATGTGTAGCAGTCTATTTTTTTTCTTTTTGTTCAGAGAATTAAGACAAGAAACCTTTTTGAGACATCATTTGAAATCTAAATCTTTCCCTTACAAACACAAACAACATTTAAAACTAAATTTTTAACTTTGGTTGGTTCAAAACAAAGATTTGAAGAGATTTCCGATGACAGAATTTAATTCCAAAAAGTAGAAATTTATATTTCAAGGATAAATTTTATTTAAAAAAAACACAAAAAACAATGTAACCTTAGACTTACTGATGGTTATTTATCACTTAAAATATGATAGTTGTATTTTTCTTTTCTGGACTCCTTAATTAAATTTAAAAAAAAAAAAAACCACATATTTTCCTGAAGTCTAGAATCATTATTTAAATATCCTAAAAAATAATGAACTAAACACTTAACCATTGAAGCAAGTCACTGCTGATGGCTACATGAAAAATTGATTTTATATGTAAGATATTAAAGTACGTTTATCCTATTAATCCCAAAATGTCAATTAATCTCCAACCATTAGATGATGATATTTTTTCTAAAAATGAACTGTCTTCTAACAATTACAGATTAATTGATATTTTGGAATTTTGAAGACAAGATCTTTCATAAATAGCTAATGAATTGGAGATTCTTGATTATGATAAAGTGGCATTACTTTTTAAAAGAAAATTATTTCAGAAACTTGAATTTTAAATATATTTTTACAAAATTATTATTTAAATTCATTGATTTTACAAGATATCTAACTCTATGAACAGAAGATTTTAAAAGATCACTGAAGAAAGTATACTTTTAAATAGCATAGCAAAAAAAAATTAGAGTTGCAATTCATTTTTCACATTCATAATCGTCGAGGTAAGTTTTAAATCAAATTCTTCAAAATGTCCAAAGCTCAGCACCATTACATAAAAATGCAGGCAGAACAACAATTAAGACAACAGAGGAAAAGTTTGTAGACAAAGAAATGTTTCCGGTTTCCATTCGATTTTCTTCAGTTTTGATCTGAATAAATATCAATTAAGTAAATTGATATAAAGCAATTTGTACTAAAAGTAGGCAGTCAAGTTGCTCTCGAGATAGCAACTTAATATTAATAGCCTACTTTTAGTCCAATTACCTTATATCTTAAGAAGTCCACCAATAATCTGGCAACAAGGACAACATAGCCATAATTTTCCATCCAATCAAGTAAAGATGATCATAAAATTTAAAAATCTTTCATTTCATAAATGTTCCATTTTCAAACATAACCAACAATGGTAATATAAGATTAATGAGGCAAACATTTTCGGTAATCTTAAATTTTATTTCATATTTGCTGGAGTTTGATTTTTTTGATATATTATTACCCTATATCTATACATTAAATTGTTCTATCTTCAGATCAAAACTGAAAAACATTTTTCAATAAAATTTTACATGAGGTTACCTAAATTAGCCTGAAAAGCAGCCTTCTTGCATTTCTAAATCAAATTAACTATTTCAAGAAGATACATGGTTTTTTTTTTATGTTATTATGCCATTATTTTTCTTTGTGTTTGAAAAGTATTTTAAACCAAATAAATGCAGTAAATTAGGAAAAACAAAATACTGCAGAACTCATCTTTTGTTTTGAACAAAAGAATAAAATAAACTAGATAAATACTACCAAATAATCCACTGAATTATTTACTGAGCTATGTGAAAGATAATTTAATAATTAGAGAAAGCAATTTGACTAGAGATGCACAGATACTAGATGAATAACAGTTTGGATAATTCATAGCAAAACACTTGTAATTTAGTAATAATTTTTTATTATAAATGAATATTTTAGTTATCTTTAGATTCTAGAACAAATTATTTTACAAAAGCTATATTTTTAACAAGGTCCATTTGTGAATAAGAGTGAGAATGATGTGCAATTGCAGCAGTGTGCATGAGAATCTCCTTTCAGCTTGCTTTGCGCATGTTTAGACACCATTTGCAGCCGTATTGTCTGTCTGTGTGCTGAGCTGTAGAAGTTTATAATGTTTAAGAAAATTGAGTCGCCCACTGACTGTAAGATAAAATCTATTATTCAATTTCAGCACGAAAGATCATGGTAATGGTCTTTTCGGACAGGAAAGGGACTTTGTTAGTGGATTTTATGCCAAGAGGCACAACAATCAATTCTGATGCTTATTGTGACCTTGAGAAAACTCTGCCATGCCATACAAGACAAGCGGTATGACCTAATATCTTCCAACAGCAGGTGGCAGATTTCTTTGAAGTTGGAATTTAAAAAACTTTTGAGTGGTATGACAAATGTTGAACAAAAATGAAAATTATGTAGAAAAGTAAATAAATGTATGTAGAATATGGGAAAAAATATATTTTAACGATATTTACAGTATTTTTTTCTTATCAAAAAACAGACCTTATATCTTTCATAAATATAAAAGCCACAGAACATAGATGTGCAATAAAGCAAAGATTAAAAGACAAAATATATCAGTAAAGACAAACATATCAGTAAAGTATATTTTTTTGAGTGCAAAACTACTGAATAAAAAAAATTATTTGGTAAATTTTGGACATTATAAAATTTCTTCTTCAGGACAACCAGCTTTATAAAAATAAAATGAAAAGCACACACAGGAAAAATTTAAATGTACATTTACATTTTTTTTTTTAATGTTTGAAAATGAAACATACATAATAAATATGAAAATGCAAATTTTATAATTTGTATTTAATTGTAATAAATTTATAAAATTAATTATGCATTTATTCAATAATTGCACATATATGTCCTATGATAGCATTTTAACTTTATATTCTGGCAAAGAGAAAATTATTTGAATATTAGAAAATTAATAAATCTATACACAAAATAGTCATCAGCATGATGTTAATGTAATTAAGGATTAAATCAAAATTTTTTTCAATAAACAAACAAATTTGTTAGAAATGTAAACCTAGCATCCAACAATTAGAAATCTNCATTTTGTACAAGCAGAAGCATAATGGCATTTCAACAGAACATTTGTTTGCCCAAATTTTCTTTTCATGTCAATTTGAGCTTTTACCAGCAAGTATAAAAGTATAGCTGTTAGTGGTCTCAAAAAGTATGATAAAGGTGCACCTTATAATCGAGAATATACGGTAGTAGCCAATCAAAAACTTCCAAAAATTTAGTAGCCCTCTAGCAGGAAAAAAACACACACACACACAAAATATCAATAAAAAGGCAATACGTATAAAAATAGTGATTGCGAATTGGTTTTTATCAATACGATGTTAATGTAATTAAGGATTAAATCAAAATTTTTTTCAATAAACAAACAAATTTGTTAGAAATGTAAACCTAGCATCCAACAATTAGAAATCTGTATTATAAATAAAAATATAATTTAAATTGCCTAACAGTAAAGAATAACTATACAAAAACATTAAAATTTTACATTGTCTTTCTTACATGACAAATACTAGTAGTCAAAATGTTACAAATGTAATAAATCATTCTGTACTTTAATTTTTTTCATTTAAAGTAATAAATGATTCATAAAATATTGACTCTGAGAATCTGTTTCATTTCCAAAATGGCATCAAGTGTGCTTTGTCTAGCTATTTGTCATAATGCCTTAAAACTTTCAGTGGTTACAATACATTAAAGATGATCCAAATGAGAAAATGCATATTTAAAATATTTTTGTTGTTATATTAACTTGCATCCCCCACAAAATGGATAATCAATATAAAATATGTTCATTTTACCAAAGTAAACTTTCAAATCTAAGCAATAAGTGCTTGATGTATATATTAGTACAAAAGTATCAGATTTGTCTTGTAAGACAACAGATGCTTCTCTTTTAAATTAAAAAGATGACTTCATCTTTTTAATTTGTAAATCCAAATGACATACACATTGTTCGTTTTTTTGTTCCAATTTCAATTATTCATGAAAAATAAATTTTTGAGAAAATGGTAGCTGCTATCACATATTCGTAAATTTCAAAAAAAAAAAAAAAAAAAAGTAAAATATCACTCATATAAATGACAGTTTTTTAATTTTCAAGTCTTTTCACACGGAACATACTAGAGGGCAGATGGCCAAGCTGTTAGAGTGGCAGCCTATTTATTGTTCAAATATAAACAAACATCCATTAACCTGATTTTTGATTAAGGCCAAACAATCTGCTGAATTATAATTGGGTTAAAATAAGGCTACTATTTAATAATTAAATATTAAGTAACTTTGCCTAGAAGTATACATTATAATAAGAGATAATTCTAAATTATTAAATATTAATTTTGATAAATTTAATAATTAGGCATAATTAGAATCTAGAACAAACTTGAATCCTCAATTCCCACTTACTGTGTGAATGTGTTGTCAGCTGTGCTACTCTTGAACCTCCATCCAATCTTCACATCCAGTAGTAGTAGTACCCATATTATAGCCCAATATAATCTGTCAAATTGTTTGACCTTAATCAAAAATCACGTTAATGGATGCTTATATTTGTCCAGGGTAAAGCAATAGCAGACTGAATGCCATGGAGTCATCTCCAGTTGACACCATGAGTAACCAGTGTGGTTGTATCTAAAATGATTAATTAATATAGTGGATTCTCAATCTATCATTTTTGGCAGTACTTGGAGGAAAAATGACTAACATGGGAAATTTACAATATTGATGATTTTATTGTTTATTTCAAATAAGACATGTATTTTCTAATGATAGGCTTATATGACGGCTTTCTGTAATACAGTAATACCCCAAACTTATGCGATATGTGGGATCGAGCGATAACCACGTAAGTCAGGGTATAATTTCACAATTTGTGTAAAATCCAAAATCGGATGTATGTAAGCTAATAAATGTTCTCACTAATCTTATCTCGTCTTTTGATTCGTTCACGGTTACAAGTAATCACCACATAGTCTCTCACAAGTCTCCATAGATATAACAAACACAGAAATAGATAACACAAAATAAATTGAAACTATGTGTCGATTCCGCACGACATGTCTAAACAACCAAACATGTAGGCTGAACAATAGTGTGGGGGGGAGTGAGTAATCAAGAGTTGTGTGGCGCTCAAACAAAAGACGAATCGACAAGATTTGAAAATCGCGTAACTCCAGATTCGCGTAAGTCAAGGTATTACTGTACTAAACAATGTGGAGCTTGCATACAGACATTCATTTATTCTACATTTAAAAAAATTGTTAAGAATACTGAAATTTGTTCTATTTTCTTTTGGTACAAATACTTAACGGACTCTTTTCTTGCACTTGAAGATAATATCATAGAAGTGTCAAAAACTTCGGTGAAATCATAAATTTTTGTCACTTATGATGTGTTGATTCTCTTACAGAAAAGAGTTCTGACTTTTCTCACTTGTCCAGATGTGATCTCANAAAAGATAAAAAAAAAAAAAAAAAAAAAAAAAAAGTAAAATATCACTCATATAAATGACAGTTTTTTAATTTTCAAGTCTTTTCACACGGAACATACTAGAGGGCAGATGGCCAAGCTGTTAGAGTGGCAGCCTATTTATTGTTCAAATATAAACAAACATCCATTAACCTGATTTTTGATTAAGGCCAAACAATCTGCTGAATTATAATTGGGTTAAAATAAGGCTACTATTTAATAATTAAATATTAAGTAACTTTGCCTAGAAGTATACATTATAATAAGAGATAATTCTAAATTATTAAATATTAATTTTGATAAATTTAATAATTAGGCATAATTAGAATCTAGAACAAACTTGAATCCTCAATTCCCACTTACTGTGTGAATGTGTTGTCAGCTGTGCTACTCTTGAACCTCCATCCAATCTTCACATCCAGTAGTAGTAGTACCCATATTATAGCCCAATATAATCTGTCAAATTGTTTGACCTTAATCAAAAATCACGTTAATGGATGCTTATATTTGTCCAGGGTAAAGCAATAGCAGACTGAATGCCATGGAGTCATCTCCAGTTGACACCATGAGTAACCAGTGTGGTTGTATCTAAAATGATTAATTAATATAGTGGATTCTCAATCTATCATTTTTGGCAGTACTTGGAGGAAAAATGACTAACATGGGAAATTTACAATATTGATGATTTTATTGTTTATTTCAAATAAGACATGTATTTTCTAATGATAGGCTTATATGACGGCTTTCTGTAATACAGTAATACCCCAAACTTATGCGATATGTGGGATCGAGCGATAACCACGTAAGTCAGGGTATAATTTCACAATTTGTGTAAAATCCAAAATCGGATGTATGTAAGCTAATAAATGTTCTCACTAATCTTATCTCGTCTTTTGATTCGTTCACGGTTACAAGTAATCACCACATAGTCTCTCACAAGTCTCCATAGATATAACAAACACAGAAATAGATAACACAAAATAAATTGAAACTATGTGTCGATTCCGCACGACATGTCTAAACAACCAAACATGTAGGCTGAACAATAGTGTGGGGGGGAGTGAGTAATCAAGAGTTGTGTGGCGCTCAAACAAAAGACGAATCGACAAGATTTGAAAATCGCGTAACTCCAGATTCGCGTAAGTCAAGGTATTACTGTACTAAACAATGTGGAGCTTGCATACAGACATTCATTTATTCTACATTTAAAAAAATTGTTAAGAATACTGAAATTTGTTCTATTTTCTTTTGGTACAAATACTTAACGGACTCTTTTCTTGCACTTGAAGATAATATCATAGAAGTGTCAAAAACTTCGGTGAAATCATAAATTTTTGTCACTTATGATGTGTTGATTCTCTTACAGAAAAGAGTTCTGACTTTTCTCACTTGTCCAGATGTGATCTCACCTATCTCAAGACAATGCAGGTTGCCAACCTCATGGGAGAAAATCATTGTATCTGCTCCTTGAAATTATCACACATCCATCTCAATCCTTTATACTTACGTCCTTCATCCATAGAAATATTAACAAGGTTCACCCTATGCCAGAATCTCAAACCTTTTATCTGCGATCATTTCTTACAACAAAAAAAATTTTTTTACATCTCATTTTACAATGAAGTTTTCACAACTCTCACTTATAATACACAGTGCGGCAATTATATTCCGGGACTGGATCTATAAAAATGAAACAAAACAATTTTATTCAAATCTTTTTATTAAATTATTCAAAATACTCTCCTCCTGCTTCAATACACTTTTTACAGCGATTCAGTAGTGATTCAAATGCCTGCTCAAACTCAATTTTCGGTATTGCCTCTAATATGCACGTAGACTCTCTTTGGATGGTTTCAATATCATTAAAAATGCATCTTTTCAACTTCATTTTCATTTTTGGAAATAAAGAGAAGTCACATGGTGCTAAATCGGGGTAATACAGCAAATGATTCAACACACAGACTTGATTTCGTGCCAAAAATTGACGAACAATCAATGATGTGTGACTCTGTGCATTATTGTGTAACAAACACCAGTCATCAGAATTGCGATATTCTGGTCGAATTCGACGAATTCTTCCCATTAATCATTGTAAAACTCCCAAGTAGAAAGCAGCAGTAACTGTTTGACCCTGTGGGACAAACTCACGGTGGATGATGCCTTTGCTATCGAAGAAAACAATGAACATCATCTTGATTTTTGATGGAACTTTTTGTGTTTTCTTGGCTTGAGGTGATGATAAACACTCACTTCCATACACTTTCTGCATCATTTTGAACATTTCTGTGGCACTTGTGCCAAGTTTAGCGTGAAATTTAATAACAGCACATTGTTCCATTATTGTTTGCCGACATGTAACAAAATAAACTGATAAACAAAATATCAAAAACAATGATAAATGTCAACCGATTTAAATAAAAGTCTTAGGTTAGTAGCGACATCTGTTCAAACTTCATATGACATAAAATTTAAACAGATGTCGCTACTGGTTGCTGAGATATAGCTTCAGTCCCAGAATTTAATTGCCGCACTGTGTATATGATGCAAGACAAACCTCTGAATGGGCATAAGCTAAACTTTATGTTTTTTCATACAATTTCAATATACCAAACATTAACAAATTATTACTAACAAATATGCAACATATTCCTTTATATACAGTACTTATTCCATAAGCATAAACCTTAGTTTTTCCAAATTTTTGCGACCATCTAAAATTTTTAATCTACTCATCAAGTGGTCACAATTCCCTATGCAAAAAAAGTTTGTTCTAGACAGTTTACTAGATGGAAACTACTCTATAGGCACTACATTAATACATTTTATTACATTTTGTACAAGCAGAAGCATAATGGCATTTCAACAGAACATTTGTTTGCCCAAATTTTCTTTTCATGTCAATTTGAGCTTTTACCAGCAAGTATAAAAGTATAGCTGTTAGTGGTCTCAAAAAGTATGATAAAGGTGCACCTTATAATCGAGAATATACAATAGTAGCCAATCAAAAACTTCCAAAAATTTAGTAGCCCTCTAGCAGGAAAAAAAAACACACACACACACAAAATATCAATAAAAAGGCAATACGTATAAAAATAGTGATTGCGAATTGGTTTTTATCAATACTTAACAGTTATTTTCAAAGTAAGGCATATTTATAAAATTATTGTACAAAACCCTATTATCACACAGACATTATTGTACAGTACATTGTATGGTACCCAAAATAATCATACAAATACGATAATTATCATACAGATGGCAACCTGAGACAACATGCTAATTTTTACTAGTGTTGCCAGGCTTTAAGAGGAAATGTCACCAATAAAGTACAGTACTTTCTAAAGCAGTAAACAAAAAGTAGCCAAAAATCACAATAAAAACTGGTTAGTTGCAGTCAAAGAGTTTAACTGTTAAATTTGACATGCTCTTATTTTTAGTACACAAAATCAGTGTTTCAATTTAGCACCTTCTATTGTGAATAAAACGATTAATATGGGATAACTTTTTCTTTCAGTTAAAATACAGAATGAACATTGTGGGAAAACGAACGATAGATTGAGAATCCATTCTAGTTCTAGAATCAGAAGATCAGATGGAGCAAAATTACTTAATATTTAAGTATTAAATAGTAGCCTTATTATAGTCCAACTTAATCTGGCAGATTGTTTGTCATCTATTGCTCTGGGACACCCAGGATTGTATCTGGATGAGTTGAAAATTCCCAAGAATTTTTTGGACATGGTCCATCCAAATACATCAGTCCCCATTCCACACCATGGGCTGGCCAAACCCATAACAGGCTTGTGAGAAAAGGTCTTCTTAGAGCTCACAGGGACAGAAAGAGTATATATATATATATATATATATATTTCCAGTCACTGATGACATTGATCAAAACAGCTATAAAATTTTCTTTCAAAGCTGAAATAGGATTGACATGTAAACTCTAATAGATGTTTCAGAGCAAAAATCTGTAAATAGTGCAAGCTGAATTAACCAATAATTTTGAAATAAAGCAGTAAAAGGAAACTTTTTAAACTTATAAAATGCTAGTATGTTTTCATACAAATATCAATTTCTGTTAAATAAAACTATAAATAGTAGCTTTTCTTTGTATATCTGGTTTCCTATTAGAATTTCATTAATAGCTTTTCTAGAAGATTTATCATCTTGTTGAGAAATAAAAATTATAATAATAATACACATACAAATGGTATCAGACTTAAAATTGGCCCAACTGAGATGATAAAACATTAGTGGTAGAAATTTTATAGAGGATATTTAAAACAAAACTGTATAAAATCAATTCTAGAACTAAGGATATATGCTAACTGAAGGAAAGTATGTACAGAGGAATTGAGCTAATGGCATCAGTATTTTACTAGTCTGTCTAAACATGATTACACACATAAAAAGGTACAAAGATGTACAAGGACACCACTGTTGGCACCCTCTAAATTTCTGTACATTTAAATAATATTAAAATAAAGTTTCTAGTGAGTGTCCTTTGCATAATTTTATTTATACTGTTTCCAGAGAGTGGAACCAATTTTACCTAGGACACCCTGTTACATTATCTAATAAAGTGATTCTTAAACAGTTTCCAAAAAACCAAAATTTCTCACAAAATTTCAAAAAATAAAAAAGAAGATCAGATTTCAATACCATTTTTTGTGTATAAATAAGAGAATCTTTGAAGCCTCATCAACTCATTGGAATTCCATTAAAAGTTATCCACCAGTTCAAAAGATTCAGAACAACTGATCTAAATGTGTACATTTTTAAACTTAATGTAATGAAATGAATTTTAAAGTTTCATATTTTATAAAACAATACAGATATTCTTTCATTTAAAATATGCAACATTCAATTTCCACTTCAGATTACTTCAAACAGTAAATATAAATCATCACCACTTTAGTGATAGCTGAAATACTTTCAACTGACTAAATACAGTTTATCATACTCATTTTAGTTACACTCTAGTTCAATCAATTAATTACTTCACTTATTTATCAAAATTTCAACTTTTGATAAGACTGGAAGTTGTTTTAATTAAAATTCCATCGACTGCATACAGTTTATTTAAACTTGATATTATGATAAACTTGAAACTTGATTTATGCCAAGATTAATGAATATTTTTACAAAAAACACTATTAAAATGAACAGGAATGTTTGCTCTTTGGTATGAAATTCACAAAAAATGTAAAAAAAATTTAAATGTAACAGGATGAGGAAACAGGAACACGATGACACTTCAATTAGGAAGAATCAAAGCAAATATAAATGTACCACCTTTTTATATAATTCTATTTATTTAGGATTAATATGCAATGTAGTTATTTTAAATAACTGTCATTATAAATTGATTCTGTACGAATTAAAGAGCTTGAGATTGTCTCTCTTCAACAATAATGAGATATGTAACAGAAATATTATTATTACTACAATAACTTTACTTGGCAAGAACACCACTTCAAATAAGAAACAACAGCCAATCAACTAAGATTTATAACTATTTTACCATATTTATACAGCTTTTTTAACTTATTAATTACAAAGAGTCCGATTTATACGCATTTAAAATTGCAATATATGCACATATACATGCATGTAAAAATACCAGATATAGCAAATGCACTGCTATATGCACTTTAAAATGCCTGAAATATGCATTATTCAAGTTTAAAGAAGGCAATAAATACACTAAAATTGGTAGGTAAGACCACCTAAAAAGTGAAACATGTATTATGTCTCACTTTTTAGGTGGGAAGGGCAAAAATGTGCAACAATAGGCAACACAAGAAATTTTAAAAATTTGACATCCCAAGACATATTAGAATAATGTTTTGTTTAGAAGGTGCATAATCAAGTTAATTATGAATAAAATTACATGTTCAATAAAATTTTATAACTTTGATAATAATTGATTTAGATAATATAGAAAGTTATTTTGATATACTGTACACAATTGTTTACAAGATGTTTGAGGATGATTGGGTTAACCTAGTTTCCCTCGTCCTATACTTTCTTCACTGGTCTAAGGTAGTTGTATATTTTGTTTATACACTTGTACAAATAATAAGAGTACTTACTCATTTCTCATCAAGTTATTAACTAATAAGATTTAGTGTTCAAGTTGATATTAATTTTCATTCTCAACTGATACCATAAACTCTAATAAAGTTCGTTTCAGGCAACAAGAACTTGCATTTGAATAACTTTTTGAAATATTTAACATTATTAAATTAATAAATATAACATTTATAATAATTTTAATCTAATTAAATTCAAAGGATTTTGAGAATATGAAAAATGGGAGATTTCCATGGCTATGCAAAAGTAAAAATCTCCCATTCATTCCTGTATTCATTTGTGGGACTTTAAAAGAATACAACTTAAAACTGCTGAATTTACATTTGACTTTTGCACACTCATCTGTAATTGGACTGCAGAGTGATATTTCTTATGCAAACTATGTGAGTAAAAAAGATTCCCTACACAGACAGCAGAAATAAACTATAGATCATTTTTAAAAAATAATACTTCAAAACATGCAAACAAGTTTATACAGAACTTATCCAGTTTTAAAAATGGTCAATCTGAAAATATACAGAAAAATCACATAAAATATACATTATTGGACAACCTTAATTTGATCCACTTGGATCCAAATCATGTTTATATTGAGGTTTTATCATAGCATTTGAAAAAAAAACATGCATGCATACAAATCTCAACCCTTATTAATTAATTACCATTAAATTATTTTACCCTATTTAATTATTTATGATAAGGAAAGAAATAATATCTAGCATTTACACAATACTAATGGACAAATTCTCAATGAAAACTTCAAATTATTAAATGATCTTGTTATTTAATTGCTGTTTATCTACTAAAAACTATGATATTATCTATAAAGATATTGCTGTATCATATTTTCTCTTAAATTTCTTTATAAATAAACAACAGATGTTTAATATTAACCTGTTGACTAATTTAGGAGTCCTTAAATTGAATCAAATTTAATATCGTATTACATACAATTTAAATTCAATCTCTAAATGCATTTGAATGTCAAGCCAAATTTGCATCTGTGAGTGTGCCATGCAACTCCAAATGCATTCAAAATGATTAAAATGATTTAAATCGTATATAAATTGCCCTACTTACTTTAAAAAATTAAGATTCACCTCATGTGTGCAATATTTACTATTGAAAAGAGCTTATATAACCAATTATGATTTACAATTATGCAAGAGTTGAAAATAAATTTCTATTATATACACAATAATATCAATTAAAAATGTAATTTATTTTGAATATAGCTTATAGATTTAAATTTAAAATAAATTAAAAATTATCATCAGATTCATAATAATTAAATTTTAATCTAAGTTTGCCTATGTTTTTATGAATTTAAATCTATGCAAATTCATTATACAAATAATTTTTATGAAAATTAACTAAACCAAATTTGTATTGTGTAAATTATTAAACTGTTCAAATTATTATATTTTAATTGAAATTTAAATAATTTCACTAAGTTCAAACAATCTACTAGATTATATCAAGCTATAATATGGCTACTATTTAATAATTAAATACTTGGTAATTTTGCTTAGAGTTAAGCATTAGGTGCCATCTCTTGATTGGAAGTTGTGAGTTCGAATTCAACTCTGGGCCAATTCTTTTCTTCCAGAATATTTTAAAATAAAAAATTAAGAATTTGTTTATTTATAATTATTAAATTTATCACAAAATGGCAGCCTAATCACCAGCCTCCAGGCAAAATTACTTAATATTTAATTAATAAATGTAGCCTGATATAATCTGGCAGATCATTTGGTATTAAGAATCAGGTTACTAGCTGTTTACATTAGTTTTCTGAGTTACACAATCATAAAATATTTAATAATTAACTTATGATATATCTCAATGATTACATTACAACAATTTACACCATAAATTATATATAATGCTATCAGGATAACATGTATATATAGTACCATACAGGGGTGCTGTGTGTGGAAGCATCCTCTAGTAAGTTACTTTTGAACAACTCTATAAAGTTGTTCATGTGGCATTCCCAAACCTTGGGCATCTCTCTCATCTAGATTAAAAAACATTAGTGTTACATTTCAAAAATTAAATGCAAAGCAATACAAGGTTAGTGCGACATATTTGTATTTATTATCACTTTGTTCATCAGATGGATTTGAATAAATCCAGAATTTTAAATTTTGCCTCCTCCATTAATGTTGTATAGTGAATTAGATATGCTTTTATAAACTTGTTTGTATTTTATTGCAAGTCTAATCCTAAAATGCCAGTGTTACTCTTTAGCTTACCCAGTGTTTAATTAGACTATGGGAAACAGACTTATACTACTTTCATAATAAATAATCTAAAATAGTATATTTACAAATACTGTATTCAAGGAATATATTAATCATATTACTTTATAACAATAAGAAGTTATAAATATGGAACTAGAACTAAAAATGTATCTATCAATATAATAAAAAAACAGAGAATTTAAAATCTTAAAATTATTGGAAATTAACTAGTATTGTTAAATCAATATAAAGAAAAAGGGCAAACTGAATAATTATTTACTTATACTAAAATTTTAAATAAAATTCAATTAGGTGATTAATTCAAGAATTTAAGTTTTCTTTTAAAATTCAAAGAAAAATGTGATAAATTATAATTAAGAAATGCTTAATGGAAGGAAAAATCTTTTATTTTTAAATTAAAGTAAACTTTAAAGTGAATTTAATAATAAACACTTTGTAAATAGTTTTATATCATTTGCTTTATAAGAAGTTTCCAAAATTTTTATAAGTCTTATTAGTACAAAAAATTTTAAAGTACTTTAAAAACCTTACAGTATTAAATGAAATCTGAATATTTAATAGTGCTACCTCAAACCTCAATAACATCTTTGCAGTGCTTTGGCAGAATGTGAATAAATTTCTTCAAACAAATTCTATACAAAGCTATGGCACAAAACTCTTCAAATACATTTCTGCAGTTATTTGTTTTTTCCAGGTTTTTTCCTGTAATTTTCATGCTCATAATATGCCAGTAATTTTTAACAGATCAGGGGTCAGGACTATTATCTGGCCAGCTCAGGCATCTTACTTTGAGCCTTTTCTAGGAATTTTACTTTTATCTAAACAACAATTTATAGTCAATTTAAGTAACGATAATGCTAACAAACAGTGGAGAAAGAACACACTATATCTCTTTCATTATTTAAGTGCAATGACATGATACCATCTTCCTGGAAAATGTACACTATTCCTTAATTATTGGAATTAGCTTAGCAGATAAGACAGAATATAGTTTAATCTTCATTCCAAATATCAGAGAAGAGAAAGTAAAGATAATTGTTAATGCCACACTCAGTATATCTTTATTTCCTCTTATCAGATAAAATGGTTTTGTAGCACTGCTATTGCAGACCCATTTGTAAAGTGTAGTCTGCTGACACTTTTACTGAATATCATCTCCATACCATTTGACACACTGAAAATTCAATCAGATTGCTGGTAACTTGATGCAGACATTTACTGTCTCTATTAAGTAATCCCTGTTATAAGCTTTACTTTTTCTATACCTAATGCAAGGTTTGCATTCAAATCCATACATAAAATTTGAATTCATCCAAAAAATAGCAGAATCCCAAGTATCAATGCTCCAGTTGACATACTATTTAGTTCATCTGCTGTCTATTCATTTTACTCATTAGTAACAGCTTCTTATGATGGCAGGCTTTTAAAACCATGTTGCACAGATGATGTACAGTTCATACAGTTGCTTTTACACTTGTCCACTCTTCCCAATGTACTTAGCAGTATATTCTTGCAGACCAATTATGAACTTTTTTACAGTGTGTTAACTGTTGAAAACTTTCCATTTTGCTTACAAAAGTGCATTACATTTATACCATCCATTGGTAAAAATCCATGCTATAAATATTGCAGCAAACTTTGTCAGTCAATGAAAAGCATTCTCATGTTTATGATGACATAAATTATATAATCTTTGCAATTCCCTGCAAAGATTGCATAATGATACTTTTAATTTAAAAAAACCACACATTTTTATAGAATTTTACAAGTAATGAAATTTCCATAGCCACAACTGAATCTGATATAATTTTACCTCATCTTGTAATCATGGAATTCTTACAAACTTCAATATCCACTTTATGTTGCTAGAAAGGTAAAAACCTTTCTTAGTTAAAGGAAGAAGGTTATTAGTTATTTTAAAAGTAATTAAATAGTACATACTTTATGAACTGGTTAAATATATCATCAAATTATTCTCCTAGAATAATATTAATACATTATATAAAAAACTCCACTATACCTTTAAAATGCAGTCTATTTTGCACACTTATCTAACGTTTTCAGTCAGATTCACAGACCTCCTTCAGGATTGAACTATCAGATTTCAAATTTGCAAAACAGAAATTCTAAAATGCATGTTCTATAATCTTCTCAATTGCGCATGCTCATTATTATAATTTTAATGTCGCCACTTTCCACGCCGATGCTATTTTGTTTGATTCACGGAAATTTATATTTTGCCCTTTTTCTTTGCACTTGTAAATGTGCCAGGCTTCTGCATACTTTAGATGTCTTCTATTTTCCACTTTTTGTATGACATCTGCCTTGCTCCATTTTATTTCAATCTCTGTTGGATCTGCGATTGCATAATTAGCCAAAGCCGTGATTGGTTGTTTAAATCTTACATTCTTTTCGTGCTCCTTCAATCTTTCATTTAACGATCTTTTAGTGGCTCCTATATAATATATCTCCTTATTCAGCCTCTTATCATACAACGGTATTCTGTATACACCTGGAATCAGCCTCCAGTCAACGGGTGTTTTGTCATTTCTTAGCATTTGGAATATTGTCGTGTTTCTCTTGTACGCTATTTTCTTGTTGCTTTCTATTCCTATTTTTCTGTAAATGTTACTTAACTGAGCCCTGTATTCCATTACGGTGAACTCCTTTTTCTCTCATCTTTATTTTTATTGCCTTCTTTTTCTGCTCGTATTAAGGCTTTTATTTTATTCTCCTTAAGTCCTACATCTCTTGCTAGCTTTGCGATGTATTCAAGCTCTTTACGCATATCATGAATCCTGTTACAATGAGTGTATGCTCTTTTAATTAGTGCTCTAAACGCTGCTAGTTTGTAGCTTGTTGGGTCATGCGAGGACCATGGTATCAAATCCAAAACATACGTAGGCTTTCTATATACTTTCGTATTGATTACCCCTTCTTTCATCTACTTCGACCTCTATATCTAAGAAATGTATTATTTTTTGATTTTCTTGCTCTAGTTCTAATTCCAGGCCATAATTATTGCTGTTTATATCTCTAATAAATTGGCGTATGTCTGGTTTATTATTCCAAATAATAAATACGTTGTCGACGTACCTAGCATACATTATCATACTATCTTCGTATTTCTGCAATACGTTATTTTCCAGAGATCTTATTACCATCTCGCACAATAAGCCTGAGACCGGGCTACCCATTGGTACTCCTCTAAGCTGCAGGTATGCAGTACCGTCAAAGGCAAAAAATGACGAGAATGTAGCCAAATGCGCCAGTTCTAGAATTTGCTTTCTTAACTTCGCTGCGTTCTCTACATTGCCCAATAAAAAAATCTCTTAGGTGACAAAAGCATGGTTCAAGCTTAACTGAAGGGTACATAGCCTTAAAATCGAGCACTGTCATGTAGCTTGTTTCGTTAACTTTCAATTGTTTCAACCTCTGGAGCACCTCTAATGGCTGCTTTACACTATAAACGTGTGGAGGCATGTTCGCATTAATAAATTCCTTAATATTAATACTTTCTAACATGACCTAATTGGTTTACAAAAAGTAAATTTTTTGAAGGATACTTATCACATCTAAACAACAAGAAAGGTTCATCTTTTAGTAGACTATCCAATTTTATGAAATATTTAATTACTTTGTTTATTAATAATTACTGAAAAATCTTTAAACATTATTAAGTTGTCTAATAAAATATAATTTATTAAAATCACATTAAATCAGTAATAAATATCATATTTATTTATAGTTTTTGTTACATTGGTAGGTTATCTCTAGGAAGAATAAATCAATCTACAGAAATACAAAAATATCTACTGTATTGTGTTAAATGTTCAATGGCTCGACCATTGAAGGGAGGCCAGTATTTAAAAGAGACTTAATTTTTTGATTATGAGTGGTTGTTTGTTTCATGAGCAATAAAATAATTTAAAAATAATTTTTTAACGATACAATAGCGACGATTATTATTTTTAAAAAAAATTTATTAGGCTAAACATCGATGAAAATTCACCGCGAAGTTGGTTAATAGCGATATACAGTAATACCCCAAACTTACACGATAGGTGGGACCAAGCAATAACCGCGTAAGTCGAATTCGCGTAAGTCGGGGTATAATTTTCCAATTTGTGTAAAATCCAAGTCGGATGTATGTAAGCTAATAAATGTTCTCGTTAATCTTATTTCGTCTTTTGATTCGTTCATGGTTACAAGAAATCACTACAGAGTCTCTCGAGTCTCCGAGATATAACAAACACAGAAATAAATAACACAAAATAAATTGTAGCTATGTGTCGATTCCGCGCGACATGTCTAAACAACCAAACATGTAGGCTGAACAATAGTGTGGGGGGGAGTGAGTAATCGAGAGTTGCGTGGTGCTCAAACAAAAGACGAATCGACAAGATTTGAAAATCGCGTAACTCCGGGTTCGTGTAAGTCGAGGTATTACCGTACTAATAAACTAATTACATGGGATATACTTATATCCTAATATACTATACTAATAGTGTATTTTTTTCCTTCTTTTCGGTTATCCGATTTTTTCAGTTATCCGACCAACCTGAGTCCCCAATTGAGTTGGATAATCGATGCTCTACTGTATGATGAAGTATAGAAAGAAAAATGCAAGTAGGAAGAATAGTTTGTAATTAAATAAATAAATAAATTTTTTTCCTAAATTTGTTTATATCATTTATTATTGGATTTAGAGTCAAAATTCTATAAAAATATATTAGTACTCTCTTCAATTAAAAAATCATTTTGCTGCAGACTTCCAGGGAATTACAAAGATTGCATCATCTATGCCATCGTAAGCATAAGAATGCTTTTCATTAGCTGATAATACTGTAGCAATATTTTTCCAGTTATTGTGTCATCCACTGGTATAAATCCATGTGAAGGTAATGCACTTTTAGAGGCAAAATAGTAGGTTTTCAACAATTAACACTGCAAAACAAAATCCATAATTGGTCTGAATGAACATACTGCTGTTCTTCTGGACTGAAAGTAAAATGGGAAGAACAGACAGGTGTAAAAGCAAGTGTACAAACTGAATCATTCAAAAATCTTCCAACAATCATTACATAGAATATAATGGTCTAAAGCAGGGGTTCCCAACTTTTTTCATGTACAGATCCCCTTTTACAATAAGAAAAATTTTTTCCATTGATCCCCTTAAATATTATATATTAATATAAGCAGCAGTCCTTCTATATAATTTTTAAAAAGGTATTTTCCTAAATTTATTTGAGAGTAAAAGTATGTAACATTTTTAATATTTTTAATAAAGTTTTTATATTTGCAAAGTTTATCGACCCCTCTCAAATTTTAATTGACCTGTAGGGACCAATACCAACTGCATTGGGAAGCCCTGATCCAGTTTTCATAAAAGCAGTTTAAAGAAAACATTTTTAGATTATTTTTACAGAAGTAAATCTTCATTTTTGTAAGGAGAAAAGAATATTTTTTAAACTAATATTAAGATATAAACTTCGTTTTATGTATACAAAGGTTCATATTGAAATACAAACTGACAAAATTTCTCTTTACTTTTCCATTCATGATTCAATAACTAAATTTAATTATTAATCTCATCAAAATGTAAAATTATGATACTTTGCAAGAAAATATTCCCAATACATACATATTCAAATATATTTAGAATAACTAAAATAATTAATATATCGTATTAACCAAGTCACTGTATATCAAATAAGCTAATAAAATTATTCATTTATACAAATAAATAATTACTTATTAGATTTTCTCTAATAAATTTATTAGCCTAATTTTATTATGATCTGTCATTCACCATTTCAGGATCTGAAGATATAACATCTTCCATCAGAATAATGGAAAACAAGAGTAGTTATATGATATATCTACTTTCCTATATATCAAAGAGGAAACATGACTCCTGAGGTCTAGGCAATGTAACTGATAAGATACTTGCTCAATACACAGGAGTTGTAGATGCGACTCACGATTTGAATCATTTATTTTCTGGATCTTTCTAAAATTATTTAATCGCTAAATTTCTTAACTTATTACAATTATAAAATTAATGAATTTATTTGCTTCATTTTTATTATTGGAGTTACAACACCAATTGGTAGACCAGAATATTATAGCAATAAATATGTCTCTTAACGAGCCTTAATTGAATTCTAGCAAGATTTAATTCAAAATAAGACTTTATTAAAATGTCTTATTTCAAATTATATCTTATCAGAATTCAATTAAGGCTCTTTGATATAATAAAAATGAATAAACAAGTCTATTATTCTATAACATGGTCTATATTTTATATTTTCTATCTTATATTACATATGTTTTTAGGTAATTCTTAAATTATATATCATAGACAGATTTTGTTGACGGCCAGAAACAAAAAGCTAAAATATGTCCAGAATTTATAATATATTAAGTTCTTTGTTAAAAGATCAAAATCAATGATTTATAGAACAAGAAGACGACAAACTACAGCAGTTACAAAATTCCTAGAACAAAGAACACATTCCAAAAATGTCACGCTTCTTTTGCTTTTCATTACTTCTCTTTTATGTTATTTCATTCTCCTGTACAGAAATCTTTTACAGACTTCACTGATTATTATGATTACAACTGACAGTTCTTGTTAGATGTTATTAATCTCTATTTTGATATATATATTAACATTAAACAGATCAAGATAAATTTAAAATAGATATTTCTATTACATATAAAATAGAATAAAAAGACAATTATTAAATTTTATTTAAAAATTATACAGGTTAATCTACAGATTTTTTATAAATGCAAACAATACACTTATTAAAAGTGAAGTAATATAAAGAGTAATCATCAAAATGAGTCAAGGTAATTTCATATATCACCTGCAATACTGTTTTGATAAATGTTTACATACAGGGTAAATTTGCATATGTAATTAATTATAATTTTTTATTTAAGTTATTATTTAATGAGCTTTATATTTTATAACTAAATTAAGAGGAAATAAAAACATTTAAGTATAAATCAAATTTTTTGAAGTCAATAATTAATTAATTTACTAATATTTAAAATACTATCAATTTAAAACTTTTAAATTCAAAAAAACTTATCAGAAATATTCTCTATAAATTTCCAAATTAAAAACAAAAATTTTTTGATGTTCTATTAAAAAAATCCATCTTCTAAAAAATTTAAATTTAATTATTACTATAATTTTCCTTTAAAAAATACAGTTGGAAGTTTTATCTTAAGATTGATGACTAATCAAAAAGTCCATCTCAAGCACACTATATATTCATGAAGCCAAGAAAGTCTTTGTCAAATAATAAGAAAAAGCATATATTTTTTTACTATTAATAAATTTATTTTTTATTCTTTATCTTGTTATAAATTATTTTCATTTTAGTTTATTCATAGAAACCATATTATATAGCTTTAAATTATTTTAAATTTAGTAAAATAAAAAAAAAATAGCATTGGATATTGTTTTAAATATTCTCTATCAATTTCTAAATCATAAATATAGCACAGATATTTTGCGTTTTAATTAAAAAAATCATTGTAAGCCTTTCTTATAGACTTTTCCAAGAAACTGAAGCTAAAATAATTTAGCTTCAGTTACTTGGAAAAGTCTATAAGAAAGGCTTATTTTGTGTTTTAATTAAAAAATCATTGGATTTGTACTATATTCATGATTCAGAAAATGATTGGATATTGTGTTTTAAATATTTTCTATGCTATTTTTTTTTTTTTTTTACTAAATTTAATTAAATAAGAATAAATTATTTAAAAATTAATTTATTCTTATGAAATTTCACAAATAACACACAAAGCTGCAAAACATAATTATTTTAATGTGCTATGTATTTATATTTTTCATTTCATTTTTTTTATTGCTCCTCACAATGGTTTAGTATGATAAATCTTTTGCATGTGGGCATAATTAAATAGTATCAAATCTAAACCTCTGTCCTTCTATTGACTTCTAAATAGTTTAAAGATGTTAAAGATGTTTAAAATGGAATAACACTTTCTCTAATAAATTAATAGATAAAATGTTATTTTAGAAAATTATATTACAATCTATAGAACAAATTAAATAATATATTTAAATAATTCAATTACTGATAGCACATTTATATTTAATTTATAAATTTAATAAACTATTTTAGAAAATTATACATTTTTTTAATAGTTGAAGCCAGAACTACTACAGCATACAAAGACATCAAACTAAGGTATTTCGGTGTCTTTATATCCTATTTTTAAAATGCACAATTTCTTTATTATAACTGTTCATTTAATATTAACTCCTTTTATATTTTTGCACACAGAAATCTTGCAAAATAACCAATCTCAAAGCCACCAGGAGCACTTTGTGCCCTCTGCACATACCACAAGGCCCTAAAAACTCATAGAATGGCATCAAATTGCTTTGATAAAACAAAAAAAGTATATATTGAACAAATGATAATAAAAAGCGAAAGGAAATAAACTCAAATAACCAGCATTATTACTGGAGCATAAACATGGAGATGTGATTTACTAAATAAATTATTTTCTCTTTTTTGTTGTTGACAGCTTTCTCCACCTGTACAACAACTGAAATAATTGTATACATGTAACATCACCTGACCTATATATTCATTAGCATAACAGGATGCTACGCAATTCCCATAAAGACAATAATAAATACAGTCGTAACACAAAAACAAAGTAAAATGTTTCGTAAATATAAAACGTGGTATTAAAATGGAAGTTTTTGACGTATAAACATTGTGTCGTGTGTATTTGGCAAGTTTTTTGCGTGTTTGGTGGGGGAGAGAGCACAAAAAAAGCGATTTCCTTCACCTTGGAGCGGGATCAAAACATTAAAAAAAAAACAAGCGCACGAACAGCTGATTGACAAAGTCAACTTACCTAATGCAAACTCCACTTGATCATTACGTAAACTACATTCCGGTAAGACTTCCAATTCGAGCATTATTTAGTCGAAGATAAATCAAATCAAAAAAAAATTATCAAAGTTTCATAACCGTAAAAACATTACAATTCAATAAACGACAACAAAACATTCAACTCCTCTTTGTTCGCTCGACGCCATCTTGAAAAATAACGACTCTTACCGATCCTAACGTGTCCTTTTATACAAATTACGTAAAAATAAATATTATTGGTAGATACGTAAAGACGTCTAATAAATTAACCAATGACGAGCGTTTTAAAATTTTTAAATATTAGGTTCATGCGCAATAACTACGATTCAATGACCTTGTAGAGGTGGGGCGAGTTTAGCGGGGGGAAGGAAAATAACGGGTCAGCATTGATCGCTATAACGAGTTTTTCGTAACTTGTCAACTCGGGATTGGTTTATTCATCCCTCGGCTCGTGCCAAAAATTATTTTAAAAATTTTTATTAATCAATTTTCAATGCTCGATTTCTGTTTGTATCCTTGTCTACTTTGGACTTTGTTTATTATTAATAGGACTTATTACACTGGTGTAGTTTCCGTTTAGCAAATAGAGGAGATCATAGTCAAAAAATCAAAACAAAATATCTTTATTTTCACCTGTACACTCTTTTTGGGTTTATTATTTTACTAGTTCTACCTGTTGAAGAGGGGGGTCTTCAGGTCCGAAACACAAAAACAGAATGTACAGGTGAGCGTGTACTCTCTGAGCATCATTGCCCAAACTTCCCCTATAGGTTTTGATCCATGAAACAATTATCAAATTATGTATATATATTTAAAATCGATTTATTTTATTAAAAAGCAATGTAGATGAATCATATCATAATTCAATATAAAAGAACTAATCGATAAAATCATGAAAGATAATAGTGAATTGTTGCATTGTTAATAATATATTAGACCTATCTGCTTCATTATTGAGAAATAAGGAATTTGCTTTCTCGATACAGAATTTGAGTTTGAATTCGATCTACTACATCGTAATTTTTTAATGATAGTTTGGGTATAGACTTTGTTCTCTTTCTTCTTAATTAATCTCTGTTGTATTAGGCTTGTTAAGTTATTTTCATAAAGAAAATTGAAATTTATGCGTTATGTATTTCTGGTTAGTTAAATTAATAGGAAAAAGGGGGGGAAAGAGACTGATTTTGTTAATTAATTAGAAAATTCTTATGATATATTACATATATGTTTACAACATTGTATTATAAAATGAAATCTGGTAAATGAAAGTTTACTTTTTATTAGAGAATTATATGTATACAAGTCGACCCCCCTATAACACTGTTGATTATTCTGTTTTATATGAATTCCATGTTGTACAAATCACTTAGATTTTACAAATATGTGTACCAGGCCGTGAACGGCTTATGTATTTGTAAAATCTAAGTGACTCATACAACATGGAATTCATATAAAATGGAATAATCAACAATGTTATAGGGGGGATCGACTGTATCAGATTTAAATTATATTTAAAACAATTAATTATGTTAATTAATTGCTTTAGATGATAGTTTCATATGCGATTAAATTGCACAACTAGTACACATTAAATATATAATAAACCTACTCAGTTTTCTCTAAATTAAAATGTAATTTTAAACGACTTTTGAAAGATTATCATTATTATTATTATTATTATACTTTTTATTATTATAATCTCTAATAAAATAAAGAAGAAAAATATATATTTATATATTTCAATTAAAACAGAATTGATAGTAACATCATTCTTGGAAAGTAAGTTATCAATATTAAAGGATATTCCTGATATAATTGACGTCATTATAATATTTTAACCGTGCTTTCCTGTTTGTGATTCCTATTTAATACAAAAATATAACGTTTTTATAATAGAATCTTGATTTTTTTTAAATATTACAAAACATATTTTAATGCATTTATTTAATTGTATTCGTTTAAAAAAAAAAAGTAAATACAAAAAGTTTTAATAGAAATTCTTTTTTTCATTTTATAATTTACATAATAAGCGAATGAAATATAAATATTTTTATTTACATTTGGAATTATATAAATATTATAAATATTTTTTAATATGATTTTAAAGGTTTAAAATAGCATTAAAAAAATCAGCGAAACATTTTCACATTTGAAACTAAATGTATCCAAACGGAAATTATTTACTTAAATAAAGGAAAAGGAAACCAGTATGAAAATGTTAATGTTAAATTTGGTTTGATCGATATTTTAATTTCCTTATCTTTACTTTTATTTATACAAAAAAAGAAATATAAGTTACTATTAAAAGAAACTATTCTGATATGAATAATTACCAA